>NW_021703769.1:81215872-81262073 GCF_005190385.1 Monodon monoceros
AAATTGTGGTATATCCATTCAGTGGAATACTACTCAGCAAGAAAAAGGAACAAACTGTTGATATATAACAGTGTGAATGACTCTCAAATCACTAAACGGAGCGAAAAAAAAAATGCATACTGTATAACTTCATGACTTCATACTGTATAACAGTTCTGTGGCTTTTTTTAAATGGATTTTATTTTGGTAACAGAAGCTTTTATTTCCAAGTCTTCTTTATATAAAATTCTTAAAAAATGCAGAGTAATCAAAAGATTGATCAGTGGTTGCCTGGGGATAGGAAGGGGAAGGATGAATTACAAAGGAGCATGAGGAAACTTGGGAGGGAGCATGATGGAAATGTTTATCTTGAGTATAGTCATGGATATATAAATATATATGTCAAAATGGATCAAATGGTACACTTTATGTAGGGTTTCACATACTTCAATTATACCCAAATAAAATTGGGGAAAAAAAATTAACTCAAGGAACTGGAATAAAACATTCCTAGAAGGGAGAGTCCCACCTCCACACTGGCCCTGCATTTCCATGTCTTTTAAGCCAACTCTAATTTTAGATAGAAAAGAAAAAGAAGGGGAAAAAAGACACCAAAGTGAGATATTGCTTTACAAAGGTGTTGGAAATACATTAAACACTAAGATGTTACCATAATAAATTAAACGAATAATTTCAGGTCTGTCTTGCCACATATTTTAAAATATTTAAAATTAACAAGGGCAGAGAAAGCTAATGTTGAGCCAATAATTTTAATGAATATATCCCATTATGTTCTAATGAGTGGCTTTTTTAAAATGGATTTTGTTTTGGTAACAGAAGCTTTTATTTCCAAGTCTTCTTAAAGGAGCTTTCCTATTACATATTTTTAAAGTACAATTGGAAGAGAACAGTCCGTTTTAAATCATTATATTACCGTGTGACCACAGGGCAGAGGCTTGGAAGTTAGCCGATTCTTAGGTTGATTCCCAGTTCTGTTTCTTGTTTATTCTGAGGCCTTGGACAGTCCCTGTGCCTGCAGAGCCTCAGTTTCCCCATTTGTAATGTGGAGGTAATGACCCCTCGCCTCCAGGTGGCACAACATGCTATAGAGTCTGGACATGGATTTCTTCTCTATACAGGAGTAGCTGATAATTATTAGATTTTATACTCAGTCCTAAAACTGCTATCTCCCAAAAGGATATTCAAAGCGAGAAAACTGTAATGCTCGCTCCCTTCATTCAAGTCTGAATGTTGATCATACAATGAACTGGACCCTTTTGGATGCATCCTAAACCATTCTCAAAATAATCCCTCTTTCCGTTCCTCACCCGCCAGGCAGCTGAGCTGCAACTTGACAAAACATGAGGCTAGTCCTCTTTTACAGCCAGACATTCCTCTGCAGGCTCCTTGGCATACCAGTCCCTCCAAGTTATTTTATTATTTCCAAGAAACCGTAACCGAGCCTTTTTATATACCTTCTGTTGTCATAGGAGCGATCACACATAAAGCATGTCAACCAAGTAGGAGAAAGTCATCTTTCATCTAGTTTACTGTTTCCTTGAGACAGCCACTCTCTGGGTCTGGTCAGTTGGCATCTTTGATGGGGTTATTGAACACGGCTTTTCAAATAAAGAAAACCTGGAGAATGTGGGAGGTCCTTTTTTTGGTCAGTTCAGCCCAGGGTTTGGGGTAGAAGGCAGTTTCTCTCACCACGTGGGGGTCTGGTGGGCCCCATGCAGGCCTGCAGCTGGTCCTGGGCTCGCGCAGCCAAGGTGCTGAGCTTGGCCTAGATGCTAAGCACAGAGACAGCTGCGCTGGTTCTCAGCCACCTTTCCCTCTGTGGCTTCCCCTTCCTGTGGTTTCAGAACAGGACCCCAACTCCCTGTCCAAGCTCAAGGCTTCCTCCCCGTTTTCCTGTCACATCTCCTTGTTCCAAAGAGGCAGATCTCAGTTTCCCAGTCTTTAAAATGGGGATAGAAACAATGCCAGCATGAATTTTTTGCCTTTCATTTGTTTTTTGTTGTTTTGTTTCGTTTATTTATTTATTTATGGCTGCGTTGGGTCTTCGTTGCTGTGCACGGGCTTTCTCTAGTTGCCCTGAGCAGGGGCTACTCTTCGTTGCAGTGTGCGGGCTTCTCATTGCAGTGGCCTCTCTTGTTGTGGAGCACGGGCTCTAGGCACGCGGGCTTCAGTAGTTGTGGCTCGCGGGCTCTAGAGCGCAGGCTCAGTAGTTGTGGCGCACGGGCTTAGTTGCTCCACGGCATGTGGGATCTTCCCAGACCAGGGCTCGAACCCGTGTCCCCTGCATTGGCAGGCGGATTCTTAACCACTGCACAACCAGGGAAGTCCCTTTCATTTGTTAATAAGGATTAACTCAGACGGTGGCATGAACACGGCTGGTAAATTACCCAGAGGTGAGCCGCTGCTGTTACTAACATTCCTCCTTCTTGTCAGGAGCCGCTAGCTCGCCCCTTCCCGCCCCAGGCCCGGCGACGTGCACATCAACAATCCTTGTTTGCAGACTGCATGGTGCAGAAGCACTCCTGCAGGGAGCCTCCTCGACCCCAGAATCGTTCAACGACTCAGGAGCGCCAGGCTTCCCCCAGGCATCTCCTGCCTTCCTGAAGGGACACCCCGAATCCCCCAAAAGTTCTGAAAAGTAATTTCAGTCTCATTAATTCTGGAAACAAACAACGGCAGAGGGAGAAGGAAGATGATGAGCAGAATTAAAGGACAAAGCAGAGGGGGACCCAAGGTACCTGGGGTTGGGGAGAGTGAGGGAGGGGGTGTGAGGCGGGTGCAGCGACCCCACACTCGGTGCAGACTGGGACAGCCAGGTGAGGGGTGCAAGAGGAGTGGTGCTGGGGCGTGGTCAAGGCGGGGCCAGGGTGGGCGGGGCCCACGGGAATGGGGCCTGGATGCACAGGTCAGGAGTAAGGGGAGGATGGGGAGGGGATGGGGCGGGGCAGGGTCCAGCTGGGACTACATCTTCCAGGATGACTGAGTTATCCAGAAAAAGAAACAAGGGGAAGAACATATCAGATGGAGACAATAGCATATCCACATGTAATGGGTTGAACTGTGTCCCCCAAAATTTTATATGTTGCAGTCCTAACCCCCAGCACCTCAGAATGTGCCTATATGTGGAAATAGGGTCCTTGTAGATGTAATTAGTTAAGATGAGGTCATTAGTGTGGGCTCTAGTCCAATATGACCTGTGTCCTTATATGGGGAAAATGTGGACCCAGGGACAGTGACACCAGGAGATGCCATGGGAAGGTACACGGGGAGAAGACGGCCATCTACAAGCCCAGGAGAGAGGCCTAGAACAGATCCTCACAGCCCTTGGAAGGAACTGACCCAGCCCACACCTTGTTCTTGGACTTCTGGTCTCCCGAACTGTGAGACAATAAATGTATGTTGTTTAAGCCATCCCACCTGTGGTACTTTGTTACAGCAGCTCTAGCAAATTAATACACAAACTAAGTCACAGAGACCCAAAAATGTGTGGTGAGGGGAGAGTGTAGACAATTTGTAGCAAAGTAGGAAGTAGGAATGGGGGCAGATGAAGCTCTGGAGGAGGGGGGCTCAGAGTGCCACGTTTAGGAGTTTGAGGTTTATCTTTGGTCAGTGGAGAGGCATGGAGGCCTTCAAGTTGGGAACGAAGGTGGTCAGTTTGGTCTTTAGAAGATTCACCCTGGCTGCAGTGTGGAGGAGACTGCCACAGCCATGTGAGCAAGAGATGAAGTTCCAGGGCAGGGAGTAGAGAGAAGACAGCAGCCCCAGGAGAGTGTAGGCCTTCTCATCCACAGGACTCCACAGGGGCCAGCAGGGTGGGGTGAGGAATGTATCACTTTGCTCAGGATGACTTAACAAAGTCCACGGACTGGGCAGCTTCAATAACAGACATTATTTTCTCCCAGTTCTGGAGGCTGGAAGTCCAAGATCAAGGTGTCAGCAGGGTTGATGTCTTCCGAGGCCTCTCTCCGTGGCTTGTAGATGGCCGTCGTCTCCCCGTTTCTTCACGTGATCTTCCTTCTCTGTGTGTCTGTGTCCTAATCTCCTCTTCTTATAAAGACCCCAGTCCTATTGGGTGAGGGCCCACCCATATGACCTCGACTTAATATTTTTTTCAATTCAAATGTACATTTATTGAGCCCACATTAAATGGGACCCGGTTAAGAAATGTCCCTCTCCTCATCTGTGTACAATGCCCTGCTGTTTCTCCTTGGCTCAGCACATCCTGTTTCACTAGTCTTCCACAAACATGCAGTCTTCCAGAATGGAGACTTCTGGACAGAAGTTCAGAATCTTCTCAGAAGTGATGGGCAGCAGAGTGGTGGCCACAGCTAGTGGAGACCTTGCTTCATTTGAAGCCTGCCTGGAAACAGACTCGGGGCTTCCCGTGGAGGGGCCGCCCAGGCTGGGCTGGCGCTCCGGTCGTGGGCTCCTTGGAATAAACAACACTGACATCTGCATGATCTCTACTCACAAAGTGTAATTGGAATTGGAATTGACTGTTGGCCCCCTTGGCTTCTTACCCAAAGCTGAGGGTAGTTGACTCCACATCGGTAGAGAATTCGAAAGCCTGCGTGTGTTCTCCAAACACATATCAGGGGCCGCCTCCAGGGGTGGCATGAGGAAAGTCACAGCCGGGACAAACAGGGCAGAGAAGACCAGGGCCTTCCTGAGTGAACGTGGTGCCAGCGGAAAGCTGGCAGGGAGGGCAGCCCTGGAGCGTGCTGGACGAGCCTTCCGCTGGGCTTGTACAGAAACTTCAGCTCCGAGACCCTGAAAGCAGCATTCCCAGCTGGCTGTCAACCTCATTTTAATGTAATGACCTCTTTAAAGACCCTATCTGCAAATAGAGTCACATTCTGAGTTGCTGGAGGCTAGGACTTCAACATATGAATTGGGAGGATTCGGTATACAATTCAGCCCATAACAAAGGGATACCCACGTTTCTGTGACAGTTTTCACTTCAAACCCATGGCTCATACACACCACTATATATAAAATAGACAACCAACAGGGACCTACTGTATAGCACAGGGAGCTCTACTCAATACTCTGTAATTACCTATATGGGAAAAGAATCTAAAACAGAGTGGATATATGTATATGTATAACTGATTCACTTTGCTGTACAGCAGAAAGTAACACAACATTGTAAATCAACTACACTCCAATAAAAAAAAAAACAAAACCCACAGCTCACTGTGAGACATCAGAGAGCGCCCAGGACAGGCCAGCTGCTCCCCTAGCCTGGCCCTCACAAGGTGACCATTTTCCTTAGGAATGCATTACTGTCTGGGCTTGGCCTTCTCCTGCAGGCTCAAAATCTAATTTCCATTCCTTCGAGTGATATTTATGGCGCTGGCTCTGCACCAGACGTGATTTTGTGGGCATAGTGAATCGTTCCATCTCTCTTGGGGGTGAGCGGGCATGAACCAAGTTCAAAGAAAGTGATAAATAAAAACCATGATGTCGATTTAATGATTTGCCCTGAGAAATACAGTTATCGGATGTGCAGGTTGACAGGACAGCACCCTCTCTCCCTCTGGCAGGCTCTAAGGAGAGCCAGACAACCGTCGGCTGGCCACTTTGGTGGAAAGACCTCCTTCCACACCATCTGCACTCTCCTGTCCGGCAGGCAGGCCTCCAGGAGAATGACTGTGATGCCCACAAATTCACCTGATTAGCCTGGAACCAGAGCAAGGAGAGTGAGGTAAACTCGGGCGGGGGCTCTGGGTCTAGGCAGCCGGAGGCTCCCTCTCCCACGCCACGGATCAGCCTTGGCAGACAACCTGGATGCCAGAGCCAGGATGCCTCCTCCCTGGCCCCAGCTGGACGGCTCTGCCCACAGCTGTCTCCAGGCCCCGGCTTACCAGCCCCTTCTCGCTATGTGATATTTCTCCCAACAGGATATGATTCAATTGGCCAGGTTTCCATCAACTGAAATTGCAAACCCACGCCTGGCTGCCTCTGGGCAGCTGCCCCCAAATCCCGGAGCACAGGAGTCCTGGGTCTTTCCGAATCCTCCTGCCTCTTATTTACTCACAGATCTTGGGTCCCACTGCAGGCAGACCCAGCCAAGGCAGAGATATGACTTTTCTAGGCAGCCTTGTTTTCCAGGGGCAGATTTTCGGTAAAGCTAACAAAGCCCCAGTGTCAGGACCCCTCCTTTGCTTGGGCCCCTGGAAGAGCTGGAAGATGCTGGCAGTCATAGAGTGTTCTAGGTGGGGAGAGAAGTCAGCTTGGATTCAGCAAACATGTCTCGTAAATTGCCTAAAGGCATTGCAGAAGAAAAAGACCTAGATTCCCAGGGCTCCCGGTACTTGGTGGTGATTTCCTTTTTCACTGTAAATCAACATTTGCTTTCATACCTAAATCCATATTGTATTTATGTATCCTTTCTCTCAAAGAGAATCCCTCAAATGGGCTGAGCGTCAGGCCTCACAAACCTTGGATCCACTCCTGCTGGTTTCTCCTGAGTCCTCATCCGTAGGGTGCTGGGGATGAGGGGCTGCCCCCTGAGACAGGCAGCTCCATGCCTTCCAGACTCACAGGGACACTGCCCAGGAAGTGGGTTGACATCATGAGTCAGAGAAAGATCCTGAGTGTTTCAGCATATGAGCCTTCAGTGTGTAATGGACGTTGGAGCTGAGCTCTGCGCCCCCTGCACCGGGCCCTCCCCCAGGAGACCACCGTGGTTGGGAATACCTGCTTGGCTGGTGTAGCCCTGGGCTTCCTTCACATCACTGAAGGGAGAGACTGACATCTCTCAATAACACATGGCTCACGTTCCCTTCCAGGGTCATTTTTCAGCTTTGGAAAAAAAAAAAAACAACCTTTGAAAATTCCTTTAAAAGTTAAATCATGGCTTTTGGTGCCTCCCCCTCCAAATCAAAAACATGTATTTTTGCAAACGACAGAAACATCAGACGTCTTCCCTCCGTCATCTGTCTGGCTGACACGTTTTTTGGGACAGGCGCTTGCAAGGCTTAATTTATGTCTCTGTGTGTTTTAAGGAGCTCTGTGCGATCATTCTGATCTGGGAGTTGCCGTGTGGCTCTGCATCTCTCAGTCTGGTCCTTCGTCCTTTCCTCACCTGTGGAGAGTCCGCCCCGCCCTGCACTTTGTTTTGTATCTGTCGGTCCCCTCCCTACCCCACCTCCCTGCAAGCCAGTCCATCTGGGACTGTTCAGGTGCCAGATCCTCCATTCAGGATAAAGTCTCTCACATATGGATGACAGCGCAGGAGGGGCAGTAGCCAGGGCCCCGTCCCCACGTGACCTGGCGGCAGGGCTCTGGACACTGCCAGCTTCACCTCCTCCAGCCTCCATCCATCCTCCCTTTCAGAGTCTGCTCCTCCCCGCAGCCGGAGTCCCTGACCCTTGCCTCCTGAGTGCACAATGGACACCCCTCCCTTTTCAAGAGCTGCACCCTCTGTGTGCAGCCATCACCAGAACTAATGCATGATTCATAGGAGGCTCTTGGCCTGGCAGTGGGCACCAAGGGAGAGGATCATGAGGCCCACAGAAGCACTTTGGTTCAAGGAACATTCTTTCCCTGATGCACATCTGTGCTGCCTGGAAGTGCATTAAAAAGAATCAGATGAGCTGCTACTTCTAAAATAGGTTTTGAATGTGTAAAGTGCCCGGGGAGGGCGGGGGGTGGTGCCGAGCTGACGAGGCGCTGGGGCTTCTTTCCGGCTTTGTCCCTGAAGCACAGGGCACCATGTGCCCTGCAGTGGCCCTCCTGGGCAACTGGGAAGGGGACAGGCCTGCCTCAGCAAGGGCAGGGCCACCGAGGCCTCCAAGCCTCAGCACTCTGCTCTCTCACCAAGTAATGCTCTTTCGGCTCTGTGGCTGTTTCAGGAAGAGGAACGGGTCTCTTATCCTGGCCTAACAAGGAGACCCCCCTAGAGCCTTTGCCAGAGACCCAGAGTCGAGCAAAGCAGCCAAGGGGCCCAACCTCCTGGCTGGTCCCAGCTCCACCACCCACCACCTGGGGGCCTTGGGCAAGTCACCGAGCCTGGAATCAGGAAAAGTGTGCCCTCCTGACTTGAAACTCCCCAGGTGGTATCCCACCGATTTCTGATCTGCTTTTCTCTGTGCAGACCACATACTACAGGATATTCAGAAGGACCATTTGTCCTGGGGACCAGACCTACAGAGCTGCGAGCCAAGGAATTCTGAATCAACAAGGCATGTAAGGCCAGGACTTGGGCACAAGGCACATGCATTAATCATGGCTTCCAGTGGTAAGTGACTGAAATCCCAACACAACTTGGTCTTGCAAAAAGAGGGAACTTATTAGCGTCTACAGGTGAAAGGTGGCTTCAGGCACAGCTGTATCCAGGCACAGAAACAATGTTGTCAAGACTCACTGCTGTTGCAGCCCAGGACTGTGCTTTCCGCTCTGTTGGCTTCACTCTCAGGCAGGCCTGGTCCCCATGGTATCTTCATGGCCTTGCCAGCCCTGTGGAAGACAGTCTCTCTTGTCCAAGGGCTCAGCTAAAGTCTCAGGGCCAGTCACTGTGACCAGGAAGATGGATTGCATAATAAACTTGGGGATGAGGGGTGTCATCACTACCCAATCCACAAGAAACGGTGGGGGGAGACCCCTAGAGGAAATTCGGAGTCATCAGAAGTCTATGGACAGCATGCTGGGAAAAGAAAAACATTAGGCATCCAACATGGAGTGAAGACAGGGACCCCGTCGCTGTTCTGTGCTCTTTAGACGGATTGAGCCAAGAGTTCATGGCTTGGGGTTTGTTCTCCCTGGTGGTCAGATTAGAGGAGTGGGCATTTGAGCTGAGCTGCCGAGAGTACAAGCTTGCCAGGTGGGCAAGGAGGGAAAAGCATTCCAAGCAGGGGGAACAGCACAAGCAAAGCCATGAGGTGTGAAGATGCAAGGCACATTCATAACCGGTGAGCCGCATCCTTGCAGGCATCATGCAGATGGCAGGGAGCACAGAGTGGGAAGAGCTTTCATCTGGAAGTCAGGCAGACTCAGGTGCAAACCCCAGCTCTGCCACCTGCTCTCTGAGATCTCAGCAGGTCCCTACCCCTCCCTGGGTTCTGGTTTCCTCCTCAGGACACTGATGTGCGCTGGAGATTGAGTCCCTTATGTCACTACTGTTCTCTGTGAGCTTCCACTACCTGGGATATTTGCTGGCTTTACAGTGCCACCTGCTCTACCCACCCACCTCACACACACCCACAGCTGTCACCTGGGCCTTGCCTTCCCTGCTCTACTCCGTAATGCAAAAAACTACACTTCCCAAGCTCACTTGCCCTCTGGCTTCTGGGTAAGTTTGATTAATAGGAGGCACTAGTGCATGAAAAGATGCTCAAAGTCACTAATCATTAAAAAATACAAATCAACAATGAGATATCACCTCACACCCGTGAGGATGGCTGCTATTTAAAAAACAAACAAAGACAAAAAACAAACAGAAAATAACAAGTTGTTGGCAAAGACGTGGAGAAACTGGAACCCTTGTGTGCTGTTGGTGGGGATGTAAAATGGTGCACCTGCCGTGGAAAACAGTATGGTGCTTCCTCAGAAAAATCAAACCTAGAATTACAGTAGGATCCAGCAATTCCACCTCTGGGTTTATACAAAAAAGAACTGACAGCAGGACCTCAAAGAGAAATTTGTACACCTCTCTTCATAGTAGCATTATTCACAAGAGCCAAAAGGTTTCGAAGCAACTCAAGTGTCCATCAACAGGTGAATGGATAAACAGAATGTCCATCCATACAATGGAATATTATTCAGCCTTAAAAAGGAAGGAAATTCTGACACATGCTACAACATGGATGAAACTTAAGAACGCCATGCAAAGTGAAATAGGCCAGTCACAAAAAGACGAACACTGAAAGATCATACTTACATGCGGCAGCTAAAGTAAAGGCGGTTGGGGAGAGCGGGGGAGAAGCCGACTAGGAGCTGCAGTTTAATGAGGAGAGTTTCAGTTGTGCAAGATGAAAGCAGTCAGGAGACGGATGGTGGTGACAGTTGCACAACAATGCGAATGTGCTTAATGCCACTGAACTGTACCCTTAAAAATGGTTAAGGTGGTAAATTTTATGTTATGTGTATTTTATCCAAATATTTAAAAATTGGAAAGCAGGATGAAAGAAGCCAGGGTCTGTCCCGCCACTTCTCTGCACGGCTCCTTTTCCTCCACGTCTCTGGCACCTGCTACACAGTCCCTGCCTCTGCAGCCCCAGCTCCCGAGGGTCCGTGGCTCTTGCTGTGACTCCCCCTTCCACCAAATGGCTCCAGAACCCGGGGTCCAGTATAACCACTTCCTCCCTTGGCCTCTCCAGTCCCAGGGATGGTTGTGGCTTTCTGCATTGCTAATCCATGAGTTGCCTCACTTTACCCTTTGGCTTCTCCACTCTCTAATCACTAGAGTAACCAACAAATTCACTCTTTTTTAAAAATACCCACATGGTTTCTCTTCTCCTAACTGGGATTGTCTGTTACACAACCTAATGAATGGCTCATGTGGCAGGCATGGGCACAGGGCTCCCCGGCAGCAACTCCGGCAATCCCCACTGGCTGGGGTACACTGGAGGCCGAGGAAGTCCAGATGTTTGGTGCCTCTGGGGCAATCTGCTCAACCAGGAACCAAACCTAAAACAGCCAGTCTGGAGTCTCAGCTTCTCCGGCAGGTAGGAACACATGAGGCAGACACTCCACGGGTGCAAAGGAGAAGTCAAAAGAAATCCACGGGACTTCGCAGGTGGCACAGTGGTTAAGAATCCACCTGCCAGTGCAGGGGACGTGGGTTCGAGCCCTGGTCCGGGAAGATCCCACGTGCCGCGGAGCAGCTAAGCCCGTGCGCCACAACTACTGAGTCTGCGCTCTAGAGCCCACAAGCCACAACTGCTGAGCCCGAGAGCCACAACTACTGAAGCCCGTGCACCTAGAGCCCTTGCTCCGCAACAAGAGAAGCCACTGCAATGAGAAGCCCGCACACCACAACGAAGAGTATCCCCTGCTCGCCACAACTTAGAGAAAGCCTGCGCGCAGCAAGAAAGACCCAACGCAGTTTTTAAACATAAATTAAAAAAAAAAAAAAATCCACAAGCATCCTTCAGATGGTGGTTCTGTAAGTAGCTGCAGTGTTTCATTATTTACTCCTGCTTGAAGCGGACGCTCCTCAAGCCTGGGCTGGGCCCTCCTCCAACTCCACCTCACCCCCGGGCCCTCTTGTGCCCTGGGCTGGCCGTGGGGACTCCCTGGGAGGTTGGTCCTTGACCCCCTCAAATCCTCCTACTTCTCAGATTGGCCCCTGGTTCAAGATCTGCGATCCTGAGCTCATCTCCCTCCGGTCCCCAGGGCCACCCACACTGTCCCCCAGGGCAGCCCTTCTGCAAAGCCAGGAGAGAGAGGAAAACCTGCCCCACTCAGGTGGGCCGCGGCCCGGCTGGATCCTGATGCTTCTTGTTGAGAGCCGCCAGCCTGCCTCCCGGGCACAGGCAGACAGCATGGAGAGGCCTCCTCACTCTGGACGGGTCAGAGAGGCAGACAGCAAAGGTAAGACCCTGCCAGGCTGCCTCCCGCCCTCGCCACACCCAGTTCCACTCCCCATTTGTTCTGCAACGCCGCCCAGCCCCCCACGCCACAAGCGGCTCGGAAATCTGAGAGGGTCGCCATCGGCGCTCTGCACCAGGCCCTTCTCGGGAAGAAGTTGAGCATCGCCAATGTCCTCCTCCAGCCCCAAGCCCAGCACCTGTGGCCCCAGCACCACAGCGCCGCCCTGGCCCTCAGCCAGCCCTCAGCTCTGCACTGGGTGGGCTCCGGCCCCCCGGAGTTCCCTGCCGTGTTTAGTGGGGGCAGAGCCAGGAAACAGCCATCCTGAGCGCCACCTCCTTTTGGGGCTGAGTCCGCTGGGTGCTGGAGACCACAGGCCTCGCCCGGTATTCACAGATCCAAACTCAGCAGGTGTCCGAACCTTGTCGGGCCCCATGGGAAACCCAGCCCTGGCCACCCCCTGAGCAGGAGGCTGAGCTCCCCTCTTCTGCTCCCACCTTGGCCCATAAAATAGAAACTGCTTTCACTTCCACCTCCCAGGAAGACTGTGGGAGAAGCACCCACCCGGCTCTCCCTTCTCCATCCCTGTCATGGTGGACAAGTGACCACTGTGATCGATTGTCAAGGGCGGGGCTGGTGCTACCATGAATCAAAGACCACCCTCTGCCCGCTCACCCTGGGCAAGGGCCTGGTGGATGGGGAAGAAGGGACAGTCCTTCCTGCCTCTCACGTGGGGTGGCAGCCCCCTCCTCTGCCAGCCCACGCACCTGGGCAGCAGGACCTGGCCTTCTGCTCCGGCTCCCCCGTGTAGTGGTGCAGACCAGACTCCCCTCACTGGCCCAGCTGGAGTCTAGGTGGCAGGGGTAGGTGGAGGAAGTCAGGCCGGGAGCAGGGAACCCCCTTCCGGTTTGAGAACTCTTAGGGGCCTAATTCCTCTCTCTGGTCTCAAACTGTGCTTTTATTCTTTGAACAAAAGAATAACAAGTTGCCTGGAGTCAGAAACCATTTGCTCTTCGGCTGCAGCAGCATTGTTCTCTGCTTGGGGGCCTAGCTGGTGTCAGGGTGGGATGGACAGACAGAGGGGCGAGCCCGCGGTGGGCCACATCCAGCCCTCTGCTCCAGCCCAGAGCATCCTAGTCTCTTTTTAGAACCTTCCTTGGGGCTGAGACAGCGGAAGAGAACAATTTGTCATCTTGTCCCTGGGCTTAACCCATTAGTCTTTGTTCAGACAATCTCTTTAGACCTTAAATAAAGGATTCAGCTTCTTCCCAAAGAGCTGAGGACAGCAGGAAAGGCAGAGGCTGTTCAGGAGATTCTTCACAGTAAAGAAGGAAGTGACCTTGGGCCTCCTGTGTTTGGGGACAGTGTCAGGAGTTTATAAATATTCCCTCTTCCCATTGAGATAACCTCCCAGCTCAGCTGTACTGTGTTAATGCTGACAATGGGCCTCTTCTGGTCCCCTTGGTCTGTCTACCAATTGACTGACACTTAGAGGGTGTAATGGGTTGGATGGTGTGTCCCCCAAAATTCATATCCACCCAGAACCTCAGAAGGTGACCTTATTTGGAAACAGGGTCTTTGCGGATGTAATTATTAAGGTTAGAGTTGAGATCATACTGAATCACGAGGTGCCCTAATCCAGTGAGAGTGTCCCTACAACAGAGACTGACCACCTTAGAAACAGAGGGCCTGGCTTCCAGGCCAGGAACACCTCGGTAAAGGAACTTGCAGACCCGCATCTACCAGTTCTTCTCTGCCCGTGCCCACCCATCCCCATGAGGGTCAGGATGTCCCCAAGCCCTTCCTCCTCTTAGTAGACTATGCCCTGGGCGCACCCCAAGTCCCTGCCAACAGTTTACCCCAACCTAGTAGTCAGCAAACTCAGTGCAACTGGCACATCCCAGGAGACCTAAGGACAGAGCAGGGATGTCTGCCGCCAGCATCCTTTCTCTAGCCAGAAACGACTCCAAGTTATTCACAAACAGAATACCTCTTAAAGCAAGCCTGAAGATTACTTTGCAGCCCTTAACTTCATGAAGCGTTTAGACTTCCTTGGTTTAATGAATTTATGTGAAAATCTGGTTCTCCAAATCTGTGCATCCTCCTAAAAATAGTAATTCCGATCTCAGTGTGTTTTTCACAGTGTCGCCCCTTTGACACTAGCGATATTCTAAGCTTCATGAATTCCTTTAGTAACATGACATTCAACAGTTAGGTGGGATGTGTGGCACCCACTGCCATGCCTGACGCAAAATAAGCTCACAAAAGATATTTCTTGCTTGAAAGAAATGCAGTAAGGCATGGTGTTCTCTTGTCTCTGCAGTTACCGCAGTGCAATTCTGACTTTACCCCTGTGGAGTTAGCACAAGTTTCACAGGTTCAAGGGTACAGAGTCCAACAAGACTACACCCACTTCAGACACCAGCCACACTTTGGAGGCCCCCAGGCCACCCACAATTCTGACCAAGTGGCCACAAATCTGGATGGTTTTCACAACCCCCATCAGGTTCAACTATTTGCTAGAATGACTCACAGGGCTCAGGTAAGTGCTGTCCTTCTGGTTACAGTTTTATTATAAAGGATACAGATCAGGCCCAGCCAAGTGAAGAGGCCCCATGGTGAGGTCTGGGAGGATCTTCTGTTCCCTCTCCTCGTGAAGTCTGGGTGTGTCACCCTCCAGCATACCCATGTGTTCAACGATCGGGAAGCTCCACCAAGTGTCAGGGCCCAGAGCTTTTATTGGGGTTTCACTGTAGGTAGGACTAGTTGAATCACTGGCCAGGTGACTGAACTCAATCTCCAACCCTCCTACCCCATCCTACCCCCAAAGTTTGGGTTGTTTCTTAGTCCATTCATGCTACTATAACAAAATATAGACTCTCTATATAAACTGTATAGTCTATATTTTGTTATAGACTGGGTGGCTATAAACAGCAGTCTATAACACCATAGACTGGGTGGCTTACAAACAACAAACATTTATTTCTCACAGTTCTGGAGGCTGGGAAATGTGGGATCATGTCACCAGCAGATTCAGTGTCTGGTGAGAGCCTGCTTCCTGGTTCACAGATGGCCATCTTTTCACTGTGTCCTCATATAGCCAAAGGGGCTAGGAAGCTCCCTGGGGTCTCTTTTATAAGGGCACAGTCCCATTCATGAGGGCTCCACCCTTATGACCTAATCACCTCCCAAAGGGCCCACCTCCAAATACCATCAGATTGGGGGTTAGGATTTCAGCACGTGAATTTGGGGGAGACAAAAACATTCAGACCGTAGCAGGCTGACGTCACCTGGCTCAAGGACCCAGCCTGCTAGTAACATGGTTGGTCTCTGGCGTGGCCACCCCCATCCTGAGTCGTCTCAATAACCTAAACTTAGTTGTGGGCCTAGGGGTCCACCATGTATAACAGACACTCCTGTCACTCAGGGAATTCCAAAGATTTAGAAGCTCCCTCCCAGGAACCAGTCACATTCTTTATTACACAAGAGCTCAGATCTTGAGTGATTATTTTAATAGGAGGTGCAACTGAACACAACACCTGAGTTCTCAGATTCTGATGGCCACTCTCTAAACGTATCTGAGTTAATCCCACAGCCCCATGTGGCAGCACCTTCCAAGAAATGCCATTAGATAAAAACTATCAAAAGATATTGTGATCTATATCCCATCTATGACTCTCGAAGAATATCACACATGGATGCTTCTTCATATACCTTTTCCTGTCTTTTGGCATTTAAACCCTCCTCACCAAAGCTGCCCAGGCTCCTCTCTCCACTCCTTACTGCTGACTCCAAGAATTCAGCCCTGGGACTTCCCGGGTGGTCCAGTAGTTAAGACTCTGCGCTCCCATTGCAGGTGGCCTGGGTTCGATCCCTGGTCAGGGAACTAGATCCTGTAACCAAGATCCTGTGTGCTGCAACTAAGACCTGGCACAGCCAAATAAATAAATAAATATTTCTTTTTAAAAAAGAATTCAGTCCTGACCTGGGCCCCAGTAGCTCTCAATGTTTCCCCTCCTTCCCCAGGAAATAAGCTGAGCTACAAAGACCATGCCTCCAATTTCATGAATGAAAGGAAGAAACTTTCCAAGCTGTGATGGTTAATTTAATGTGTCCACTTGACTGGCTATGGGATGCCCAGGTTAAACATTCTTTCTGGGTGTTTCTGGATGAGATTAGCAGTTGGATCAGTGGGATGGTCCCCAAAGTGGGTGGGCCTCATCCAATCCACTGAAGCCTGAATAGAACAAAAGACCGAGGAAGGAGGGATCCACCCCTTTTCAGTATGAATTTCAAAGTTTGAACCAAAAGGGCTGCTGATGAGCACTTGATTCCTAAGAACCAGATGCCCCTCCTCCCCCAGTGGTTCCCTGGGCTCTTTGGATTTCAGGAGCAATTCATTTGAATTCCTGTTTCTAACCAACTGTTTCCTGAATTTCTAAGCAATCCAGGTGCCCACTACTTGGAATGAAAAGGAGAGCACGTGTGTCTGCCTGGCCTGATCATGAACTGTATAGTCTTCAGCGGGGAGGTGATGCTTCTAGGCGTCCCCGGGTCATTCTCAACTGACCTCACCTGAGGACAGATGCAGTGAAGGGCACCCTTCCCTGCCCAGGGCCCTCCTCACAGACACCCCCAATTGTTTTTCTACAGCACTGTTTTGCCTTGGGGCGGGGTCAACACAGAGCTCCTGTCCAGGAAGCCGTGGTGTAGAGAAAGGATGGTAAGTTCCAATCCAGCCTCCAGAACTCACTGGGTAATCTTGGACATGTTATTGAATTTGCTGAGCTATTTCTTTGCCCACAAATTGGGGGCAGGAGGGACTCCCTTGCTCAGGCGTCCCACAGGCTGCTGTGAGAACCCCAGACATCAACCGTGCAGCAGAGGCCGTGCCTCTGGGCACCCTTCCCACCCCTTGCTCTTCTTCAAGAAGTCTCCCTCCTCGGGGCGGGTTCCACGCCCCGCCCCCAGAAAGTCAGCTTGCAGTGCCACTGGCAGCCCTCCAAGTCCGGGGTCCCAGTGGGGTGAGCCCCACCCTCTGCTGAGCCCGACCCTGTCACTGGTGGCCGTGCTCCCATCCCCAGCTCAGAGAGGTAAACTCTACTCCTGTCCCCCACCTCCTCTCTGTGGGGGCAGAAGGAGCGTGGTGAAAGGGTCCCCAATCCCTCGGGTTTCCAGGGATCCTACAAGCCATGCTGTGATGCTTAACTGCCATATAGGAGAGGAGAAATAAATGACGTTTATTCTCCTATCCCCAGATCTCCCGACCCCATCCTGAGCATTCTGAGTGGAAACCAGACCCCGTGGGTGCCCAGCCAGGATCAGTTTGGCAGAAGTACATGGAGTGTGAGAAACTAATAAGATCCATTCAACTTGAAAGCTAATTTTATATGACTGTGTCCATTTTTCCCCCAAGAAATTTCACACCTTGACACAAATGAGGAGATTCTAAGAAAGAGAAATTTAATGTAAGTAGCATTTCCAACCATGGAGGGGTATATGGAAATGGGCCTTTTTCTCTGTGACCAGTGGCCTCCTGAGATACATGAAAGGAAGCCCGCTCCCCCAACATGGTGTCCCTCCCACGACAGTAAAGCCCCAAATTGGCTCATCTCACAAGGACCTTGTACATCTGATGGTGTCTTTGGAAGGCAGGTCACTGAGAATGACACCTGAGCTGCAACTTAGCTGGCATTACCTGGTATACAGTGAGTGCCCAATAAATGCTGGCTGGCCGGATGGATGGATAAGTGAGTGAGTTATTCAACAGTCCCATCACAAGCCAACATTCATTAAAGCCTTTCCATAACAATCTTGACATAGAAGAGTTGTTTGTGGAAAGGCAAGAACCGAATTTGCAAACCCTCCTGTTGACTTCACAATAATTCATGCTCACCTGCGTCTAATAAAATATGGAAGCAATTCTACAGGAATGTTTTGTGCTTTAGCGATTCATTTAACTATTTCCTCCAGGGGGCAAGTCATATATTCTCATCCAGATGTGTGGGGAGTTCCACGAATAAATCTGCAAATATCAAGATGAGATGCTCCCCCCTGACCCCCCGGCCACACGAGTTCTTGCTAACGGAAGCATGAAAGTGGACACCAGCGGAAGTCATTCTGGCCTCTGCTCCCAGTCACGGTCCCCAAGCCCAAAGCTCCCCATGCCTGACCGCCCTACTGCAGTGACCTGAAACGGCTAAAGGAGCTGAGTGCCCAAGGCACTTTCTTCAAGGAACTTTCCTCTGTCAAGTCCCTGCCCGGCGCTTGGCAGGACCTCGGAGAGATGAGATGCTCTCCACCCCATCAGCCCCCATTCGAGAACACCAGGAAGGAGGCTCAGGTGCCACAGCTGCTGCCACTGTCCCTGCAGACCCCAACCACGGCCCTTCACTGGGCTGAGTCCGCCTGTGTCAGCTGCCCCCCAACTCCTTGCAGATTCAAGAACCGATGAATACAGATGAGCGACACCTGCCCGGAGCTGCCTGGTGTTCCACTCACGTCCTGATTTTCTGGGTCACCAATTTTTTTAATTAAACTTTTAATTTTGAAATAGTTGTAGATTCTCATGCAGTTAAGAAAGATCCCCAAGTCCCAATTCTTCCTCAATTCTGCCTCCCCTGCCCCTGTCCCCTGTGGTAATATCTTGCAAAATAGTAGTACAATAGTGAGTCACCAATTTTTTAAAATGTCACATCCCGTGTCTATTTCCTAATGTGTGATAAGAAGTATATTTTCACCCGGTGGAGGCTCTTGTCTCCCCGTTCCCACTCCCAAACCTACTTGACTTCACCACCCAATTATTTCCCACTTTGATAAAGAGCACAGTGTACAAAGCCCCACATTCAGGATTTCTCTCCCTCTTCTTGCATTTTCTCACTTTTTTTGGTGGGGGGCCAAAACAGTCCTGAATCCACCCACTTGTCACTCTCTGGACCACAATGACCCTGGCATTAGCCCCTGTCAACGCTCTTCAGCAGAACCAGCTAAAGAATTTGTAGGGCCCAGTGAAAAATGAACGTACAGAGCCCCGTGTTCAAAAACTATTAAGAGGGACTTCCCTCGTAGTTCAGTGGTTAAGAATCCACCTGCCAATGCAGGGGACACGGGCTCAAGCCCTGGTCAGGGAAGATCCCACATGCCACGGAGCGACTAAGCCTGTGCACCACAACTACTGAGCCCACGTGCCACAACTACTAAAGCCTGCGCGCCTAGAGCCCGTGCGCCGCAACAAGAGAAGCCACCACAGTGAGAAGCCCGCGCACCACAACAAAGAGTAGCCCCCACTCGATGCAACTAGAGAAAGCCTGCACGCAGCAACGAAGACCCAAAGCAGCCAAAAATAAATTAATTAATTAAAAAAAAAAAACTATTAAGAATTTCATTATGGCAGCAGCACAGCATTACACCAAGCTCGGGGCACTGGTCCCACGAGCCCCCCTGCCCCTCAACCAGAGACCACCAGGAGCACGGCTGTCGACGAAAAGTTGGGCTTGTTAATTTGATGCAGCAAGAGTGAACACACACCATGGGGAACCCTAGGACATCTCAGTCAGGACCTCGTACAGGACTTGGGCTTCTGTCATATGATCTGGGGGAGGGTTCAGGGAATCAAGCCTTCACTCTGGGTTAGATGCTATCAGGAATCAGGGGTGGTGCTATGATTGGGCATCTTAATAATTCTTATCTAGAAGGTAAGAAGGACGGGACAAAGCTAGAACTGTGATAAGTTTAAAAAGAAAAAAAGAGTCACGTTAGCCGGGATGGGAGATGTTTGGTTGATTTTGCGGTTTGGATGATGTCCATGTTTTGTCTGTGTTCAGACGTGATTTCAGAAGAGTCTTGTTGCTGTCTTAACCCATCGTGGTCACAGAGTGGCTTTGTCTGAGGTTGGTGATGCGTGAAATTGTTTATGTCCAACAGGAAGATGCCTTTTTCCCTTTCTCACCCGTCATCTCCGGCTCAGCTGCCTGCAAGAGCCCGCACTTGCCTCCCCATCTTCACGCTCTTCTCCACACAGCAGCCAGCGTGATCCTGTTGAATCATAAGGCAGATCATAGCTCTCCTCTGCTTAAACTTCCAGTGGTCTCTGAGTGAGTTGAACTGTGTCCAAGTCCTAACCCCCAGTATCTGTGAATGTTAACTTAGTTGGAAAAAAGGCCTTGCAGATGTAATTAAGTTACAGATCTCAAGATGCTATCATATTGGATTTAGGTTCTAAATCCAATGACTGGTATCCTAATATAAAAAAGGTACAGAGTATAACTGAATCAGTTTGCTGTACAGCAGAAATTAACACAACATTGTAAATCAACTATACTTCAATAAAATTTTTTAAATTTCTATTTCTTTCTTTAAAAAAAAAAAAAAGAGAGCACACACACACAGAGAATAGCAGGTGTAGACGGAGACAGACTTTGGAGGGATATAGCAACAGCCAAGGAGCACCTGGGCCCACCAGAAGCTGGGAGAGGCAGGGAAGGCTCCCCCCAACCCAGATTCTTTGCAGGGACCATGGCCAATACCCTGATTTTGGACTTCTGACCTCCAGAGCTATGAGAAAATACATTTCTGTCTTAAATCACCAAGTTTGTGGTACTTTGTTGCCACAGCCCTAGAAAATGAACACAGTCCCTTATTGCAATTAAAAAAGAACCTCAATCCTTTCCCCCGACCGCCAACCCCCGTGGGACCTTCTTCTCTCCAAACTCTTTCACACACAACTTCTCCCATTGGCCCCCACGCTCCAGCCACACCTGCCTAACTTTTCCTCCATCGCACTGGCCCTTTGCACATGCTGTGCCTGCTGCCTGGAATCCACCCCTCTGATCTTTCTTTTTTTTTTTTAATATTTATTTATTTGGCTGCATCAGGTCTTAGTTGTGACATGCAGGATCTTCGTTGCAGTGTGCGGGATCTTTAGTTGCTGTGTGCAGGATCTTTAGTTGAAGCGTGCGAACTCTTAGTTGCGGCACGTGGGATCTAGTTCCCTGACCAGGGATTGAACCTGGGCCCCCTGCATTGGGAGCACGGAGTCTTAGCCACTGGACACCAGGGAAGTTCCTGCACCCCTCTGATCTTTGCACAGCTGGTCCTGGTCATCATTTCGGTCTCCATGCAGAGACCACGTCCTCTGGGAGGCCTTCATTAACTTCCTTGATTAAAATAACACTCCCCTGCCTGCTACTTACCCTCTATCCTGTTGCTGATTTAATTTCCTCTTGACACTGCAATTCTATCATTTATTGGTTCACGTCTGTTTTTTGTCTCCACCCCCGACGTGCGGGCTCCATGGAGTTAGGAACATCCCTCGTCTCCCAGCTTATTTTTATTGAACAAACACACATATCATGTGTACTGTATGCCAGGCACTCGGCCAAATGCTTTACAAATGTTACCTCATTTAACTTTCGTGAATAAGATATTTTACAGATGAGGAAACCGAGGCACAGAGAGTTTAAGTCACTTGCCGAAGGTCACACAGCTTGTCAGTGGTGGAGGCACCCAGAGTCGATGAGCTTAAAGCCTCTGCTCGACACAGAAGACTTCAGTCAGTGTCTGCCGGATGGGTGGATGTCCCCTGAAGAGTGAGCACCAGCCCCTCACCGGTAACCTACCAGGTGGGAGGGAGAGGGACCTGTGTCTGCACCTCACCCACTGCTCCCACTAAGGCTCAGGGGTGAGTGAGGGAGAAAAGAGCAGCACTGTGGAGGGTTCTAGAACAGCTCCTAGCCCCCCAGGTATGGGATGCCTCCCAGGGTGTCAGGCTCCTCTCTGTTCCCACGCCCCCCTCACCTACATCTCTCCAAAGTGCCCTCTGCCCAGCTACCTGTCCACCTGGGCCCTGAGCTCCTGCGGAAGGGAGTCCAGCGTTCACCAGCAGTTGCTGCACCGGCTCCTCAGCGCCCTGTGACCCCTGCTCTGTGATTCTGCCTCCAGCTGATCAAGCCCACCACGTCCTGGAGCTGCTTCGGCAACCAGGCCCCCAAGGGTCATCCAGGGCCTGGGCCCTGGGCCGTAGTCCACCTTCCTCCAGCCACAGCGCCTGGGGGTGTCTGAAGAAGGGGGTGTCTTCTTCTCTGTGCTCTGGCACTTTCTGGCATGTTTTATATGATATTAGCACTTTGGTGTATTGGTCATCACTCCCAGGAAGCAGAAAGGAAGTGAGTGGATGGAGAAATACATTTTGTAAAAAGGAGAGGGAGGGCTTCCCTGGTGGCGCAGCGGTTAAAAATCTGCCTGCCAATACAGGGTACACGGGTTCAAGCCCTGGTCTGGGAAGATCCCACATGCCGCAGAGCAACTAAGCCCGGGTGCCACAACTACTTAGCCTGTGCTCTAGAGCCTGTGAGCCACAACTACTGAGCCCACATGCCACAACTACTGAAGCCCGCGTGCCTAGAGCCCGTGCTCCACAACAAGAGAAGCCACCGCAATGAGAAGCCCGCACACCGCAACAAAGAGTAGACCCCGCTCGCCGCAACTAGAGAAAGCCTGCGCACAGCAACGAAGACCCAATGCAGCCAAAAATAAATAAATTAAATTAATTTTCAGAAAAAGGAGAGGGAGAGATGGAGGGGAAGCATCATCAGAAACGAGGATGTGAGCGCCGCCCGGGGAAGAAACTGGAGGTGGGCACGGCTGGACGTGAGGGAGAGAAAGGAAAATTACGCTTTCACCCAAAGCCCTGGAGGAGAAGAAACTGCTACCGAGGGCCCGGCCGGCCACCTCCAGGGCCTCAGCGACCCTTCCGGCTGGAGGCCTCGTGGTCAGCCCGGTTCATGATTCATAGATCAGCGGTGAGTTTTTATTTTCAGGTAAAAAAAAACCATAATAGAATAACTATCTGGTTCCTTAGACAACTCCTTTTCCTCAGCGGTTCTCTCGGGCCCTAGAAGGCTGTAAACAGAGTTTATGGCTGCCCCTGGGTTTCCTTTAAGGTCTTCGGAGCTTCTGTTTCCTGCTGGCTGAGAGGTGGAATTGAAAGCAAGCTCTCAGCCACGAGCAGCCTCTGTCTCCAGAGGCATCTGATGCCGCTGATTCCACACTAACGGGAGGCACTTCTAGATAAAGTTTTCCACCCGCCTGGTCCGTAGGAAAACCTACTACCAAAACATCCACCTGCCTGTTCTAGATTGAAAGAAGTATTTCCCACGTCTTCTAATCAGCATCCTCCACAAGCAGTCAGGATCCGGGAAAGAGAGGTCTGATTCAGGAAGCTTCCCTGGGTTAAAACGAGAGTTCTCCTCCACCTCTCTTAAAATTACATCCGTCCTATGCGTTACGCTTCACTGTTGACAAAGCAGTTTTGCAAACGTGTTTTCACCTGGCTTTCACGTGTCTTCTAGGGTGAAAACTCACTCGGGAAGCTTCCCTGACATGACCCCAGCCCCCCTCTGTGAGCGAGGGAGTGGGGGTAGCCTCGATGGGCGGGTCTGAGTCCAGGGCCACTTTGGAGCCCGTTCGCTAGTGGGAAGGTCACTGTTATCTAAGGACTCACACGTCCCTAGGACTCACCTCTCTCCTTTGACTTGTGATCCTGGTGAACCTAGGGAGTGATGAGACTCAGGCCCAGCCAACCCTCCTCCCTGGCCCCCTCCTCCTCCTCCCATGCGGATGTAACAGAGGGCTGGGCCGGCCACCCCCACCCTCTTCTCTCATGAGGCAGCGAGGTGCTCAGTTCAGACCAGATGGGTCTTAGGGTCTGGGGGCCGATATGGTCTGTCTTGTTCTCTGCCTCTCTCTGATTGCATCTTCTGGGGCTGACAGATATGAATAATTGGTCTTTTGTCCCAAATTCCTGGACCTTAGGAAAGAGGGGGCTCCATAGGATCCAGCTTGGATCACAAAGTTTCCACACCAGGATTTGGGACCCAAGTCAAGAGACACTTCCTTACTCAGGAACCATGTCAGGGAGGAGGACATTGACAAGGCCAGATGAGGGCATTGCTGATGTATCAGTCAGGAAAAGTTAGGTTATGCTGCTGTAACAAACAGCCCCCAAAATTTCAGTGGCAAAGAAAAAGAGAGGGAGAAAAGAAGGAAGGGAGGGAGGGAAGAAGGAAGAAAGAAAAAAGAGAGAGGGAGGGAGACAGGGAGAGAGGCTGGTTTCTCATCATCTTCATTGTTAGCTGCAGGTCAGCTGTGGTTTTTCTCTCTGTCCTCTTTATTCTAGGACCAAGGCTAAAGGGGCCACTTCTACTGGCACATTATGGGTTTTCAGCAGAGGGAAGGGGTAATGTAGGACAAGAAAATGGGAGGGGATCCTGGGAAAGATGGATGAGGGAGCAAAGAGAATGAAACAGATCCTTCCTGACCCCCAGGAGCTCCACTCACATTTCATCCCATGGCCAAGCCTGATGTCCGTGGGTTGGGACTTGTAATCCTTCCTTAGGGATGGCCCCGTAGGGACGAGCAGCTGATGTGGCAATCAAACGGCTGCCCCACCTGGCCGCAATACAAACCAGAGTCTCACTTGTCTGTTCCTACTGTGTGCCACCAGGCTGTCATGAGCAGCTCTCCTAACTCAGAGCTGAGACTCAAGGATACAGGGCAAAAGTGAATCCCATTTTATAGACAAGGAAACTGCAATTTCAGAGGGCGAGTTTGGCAAAAGCAGACCAGATACTCCCTCAGCCCACCTTCTCCTCCTGGGCACACAGATGACATTTCCCGGTGGACTGGTTCTAGGACACAGAATATGCATAGGACTCATGCATGCTGCTTCCACACCCGAATATAAGCCTCTGTCAACCTCCCACCCTCTCTCTTCCCCTCCATCGTTCGCTGTGAAGGCCGTGTTTCAAGACGGCAGCATCTAGAATTGGAAGGAGCGGGAGTCCCAGAATCAGCACTCAGCTTGCCGCCCCACAGAGCCCCCGGATCTGCAGCACACGGAGATCTGAGTGACAAACCTCCAGCGTGGCAGGGCACGGAGAGACTAACACACCTCACAACACAGTAAGTCAGGACGCGGAGCTGGGGAACCGTGAAGCTGGGAGACGGGCCCCAGGTATTTTGGTTTGGGTTCCCCCAAAAGCGGAGCCTGTGACAAGGACTGGGTCAGGTAGTTGTACTGGAGGTGGTCCTGGGAAAGAGGAAGGAGGGAGCAAAGAGAATGAAACAGATCCCTCCAAAAGAGATGGGAAGTCCTGACCCCCAGAGGCTCAGGTCGTAACCTTATTTGGATATAGGGTCATTGCAGTTTGTTGAGATGAGGTGATACTGGAGAAGGGTGGACTGCTAATCCAAGGTGACTGGTGTCCTTATAAGAAGACAGAGACACACAGGGAAAGCACGTGATGACAAAGGCAGAGCCTGGAGTGATGCAGCCACAAGCCCAGGGACGCCAAAGGGAGGAACCCCCTACCGCTTTCAGGGGGAGCATGACCCTAACACCTTGATTCTGCAGTCCTAGTCCCGGAACTGTGAGACAATACACTTCAGCTGTTTTAAGCCACCCAGTTTGTGGCACTTTGTTGTGGCAGCCCTAGGAATCTAATAAGGCGAGAAGAAGGAAAAGCTCATCAGCGGTGATTGAGCTGCCTCCCCTGAAGGCCACCGGCTCTCAATCCACCCAGGACACCTGAGCACCCAGGAGATTGTGACTCAGACTCGTCCCTCCAAGACCACGGACCGGGGCATCTGTGCACCAGCTCCTGCTTCCACTGGTGAAGGCTGTCCCTGGGGCCCGCTGGTGGCAGGGCCACCCCTGCACATGGCCTGAGCTCACCAGCTTTCCATTGAGCTGCAGATGACGTCAGAGGTGGACATGGGGACATGGGGTGGGACAGGCGCCAAGAGCATCTGCTGCACCAGGACGTGGGTCCTGACCCATCATCTCTCTGTAGCACCACTTTACTCCAAGTTCAAGGTGAAGACTGAAAGTCACCCAGGCAGACGTACCATTCACCGTATGCACTTTGGGACCTCTTATTTCATATGTGTGCATGGATGAACTTGTCAAGATGTTACGAAGGGGAGAAAGAAGGAAGGGGAAGAGGAGAAAAAAGGAGAGGAAAGTCAATATTATTATCGTCATTTCAGGGAACCTGGGACACAGATTAAGTGATGTTTTCCTGGCAGCACAGCTAGCGAACATCTTCACACTAATTTACACGAAGCCCACCTGACTCCCAAAGCGCACAGTCATCTTGAACACAGATGACTTTTTCTTCCTTTACAACCTGAAGAATCCACAGTCACAAGCACATCTGATCTGGTAAAGACAGAACTGGGAAGTAAACTGACTGAAACATTGTTCTTGCTTGTGATGAATCGTTGAAAGATATACATATATTTATTTGTGCACAAAAATTGCACAACCTTGGTTATGGATCCACACAATTTAGGGGTTTGAAGGTATGAAACGAACAGGCTCAGATTCCTGACACTGACACCTGTACTCTCGCTTTGTAAGCCAAGATGGAGATTTCTAATTTTGCTCATAACCAATTTAAGGGTCATGCTAGCTGCTATAACAAATAAACTGCGTCAGGGCTCAAAAAAAGTCACTCACCTTGGAAGTTTATTTCTTGTTCACTTCGAGTCCTGAGTTGGGATCTGGAATCATCCTCTAGGCAGTGATTCAGTTACCCAGGTCCCTTCCATCTTGTGGCTCCTCCAAGGTTACTATGCTTGTCTGCACCAACCCAAGGGAAGGAAAGAGAGTTATAAGACACATCTGGTTCTTAAAGGGTGACTATATAACATATCTCCCAAACCAGGACACTTTTGAGAGTGAAAGGGGGTGTTATTAAGAATTATACCAAGACAATAAACTCAGTAAGGGCAAACTCGGATATATGATCTCCCTACTTCATAACCACCTTGATCTGGAAACAACCCGCTTCACTTTGCTTCACATGCTGTTGGTGAATACGGCCACGTGGTATTCCACTGATCTGTTTTTGTGTAACGAACCACACTGAAACAGTGGCTTGAAACAATGACCAAACATTTTTTGGTTCACAAATGTGGGATGATCTGGGCTCAGCTGGGTGGCTCTTGCTCAGGGTCTCTCACATGGGGGGAGGGGGGCCTCGTGCACATTTACCTCCCCGTGGTCTCTGCAGCATGGCAGCTCCAGGGCAGCCAAACTCATGCAGAGTGGCTCAGGCTCCAAACGACACATGTCACAAAAGAGAGCCAGGCGGAAGCTGCATCACCTTCTGAGTCCTGGCTTGGAAGTCCCACAGATCACATCTGCTTAGTCTATTGGTTGAGGCTGTCACAAAGACCCACCCCTGGTCCACCTCTCAAGGGGAGAGTAGCAAGTACAGATGAGACCAGAAACAGTGTCAATGTCATTTTTGGGAAAACACAGCCTGCCATGTATGAGCCCACCAAAACGTGAGAAGCGATGGGTGCTGCTGGAAAACAGAGACAGGCTGGGCCTCCCCTTCCCACCTCTCAGTCAGTTCAGGCTGCCGTAACAGAAATACCATAGACCGGGTGGCATGTAAACAACAGATGTTTATTTCTCATGGTTCTGGAGGCTGCAAGTCAAGGACCAAGGCATCAGCAGATTCTGTGTCTGGTGAGCACCCGCTTCCTGGTTCACAGATGACATCTTTCCTCTGTATCCTCATGTGGCAGAAGGTGCAGGGGAGTTCCCTGGGGTCTCTTTTATAAGGGCACTAATCTCATTCATCAGGGCTCCACCCTCATGGCCTAATCATCTCCCAAAGGCCCTACCTCCTGATACCATCACCTTGGGATTAGGGTTTCAACATACGGATTTGGTGGGGCACAGACATTCAGTCCATAGCACCAGCCCAACTCTAAACTCTAAGATGGAGAGCAGGACTTAGTGGACACTTGGCCATCTCTCCCACACCAGCGCTGTCTGCAAAGCAGCCCACCACTTGGGTCATTGGGCCCAGAGAGGATGGCTGGGTCCTGCTGTGGCACCTGTGAGACGTGGGACCACAGGAAGAAGGGGGAAGTGGGAGAGAGCTTTGCCCCAACCTCAGAAGCAGTTTCTTCCATGGGGTCAGTCTAGGCAGCATTGGACCTTGTATGGGAGGAAGAACCCAAAAATGTGGGTGCCCCCCAGCTTGGCCTGGCCTGATTATTCCACCATGAGCCAACACAAGGCTGGCAACTCATGGTCAGCCCATTAGAAACGTTTCTTTTTTTTTTGGAAAAACAATAATATCGTTGGTGGCTAAAAGTTATTATTATTAAATGAACTGCTTTGTAAATGAACCCTGGGAAACATCTTAAATTTCAGCTTAAAGAAAACCAGCCATTTCTGCTTTCCCATTCTATTGGAATCCCAGCAAAGCAGGAATTGTGCTTTCCAATGCTCAGGTGTGCTAGACCATAACATGAGAGGAACAGTTCCTAGAAGGTTCTAGAAGGACCCACTTGGTGCACACCCAGAAGTCCTCCTATGCAGCCACTCAAGGCTCCTACCCAACCTCATCATCTGTGTCTCCTCCTTTTCTTTCTTAATAAATTTATTTATTTGTTTGTTTGTTTGTTTTTGGCTGCATTGGGTCTTCATTGCTGCACACGGGCTTTCTCTAGTTATGGCGAGCGGGGGCTACTCTTCATTGCAGTGCACAAGCTTCTCATTGCGGTGGCTTCTCTTGTTGTGGAGCACGGGCTCTAGGCACACGGGCTTCAGTAGTTGTGGCACGCAGGCCCAGTAGTTGTGGCTCACGGGCTCTAGAGCGCAGGCTCAGTAGCTGCGGCACACGGGCTTAGTTGCTCCGTGGCATGTGGGATCTTCCCGCACCAGGGCTCTAACCCGTGTCCCCTGCCTTGGCAGGCGGATTCTCAACCACTGCGGCACCAGGGAAGCCCTCTCCTCCTTTTTAAGGAGCATCTTGTCTTCCTTAACAGGTATGATTTCCGTGGTGGTTAATTATATGTATCAACTTCGCTGGATCACGGGAGATAGATATATATATATATATAGGTTCCGTTCTCTGGAGAACCTTGATTAATACAGTTTCCTTTTTGTGCCTAAAAATTCCTCTTTTTTAAGAGGTTCTTTTTTCTCCTTCCCCTCAGCTCATCACCCCTATTCTGTAAATATTACAAGATGAGAAGTGATTAATTCACCTGCAAGAAACAGGAGATCAGACTTCTGCCTTGTTTTTTTTTTTCATTTTATTGAAGTATAGTTGATTTACAATGTTATATTAATTTCTTCTGTACAGCAGAGATTCAGTTATACATATATATACATTCTTTTTCTTATATTCTTTTCCATTATGGTTTGTCACAGGATAGTTCCCTGTGCTCTACAGTAGGCCCTTGTTGTTTATCCGTTCTCTACATAATAGTTTGCATCTGTTCATCCCAACCTCCCAGTCCTTCCCTCCCCCCCGCAACCCCCCCTTGGCAACTTGCCTTCTTTTCTAACTACAAGTTTCTATAGAGGGAAACATTTGAGTTTCCTTTGCACAGAAAATGACAGCGACTTTCCAAATTCCTGATTTCCTCCATGAAAAGGTCGGGTGTGTGTCCCAGGGCTATGAACACGGAAGTTCTCACCTGCAAACTGACGTCTGTTCTGTTTAAGTGACATTCTCATGAGAATGTCCAATCTGGGTGGATTTCTACATAAAAGTAGAGCAAACCTCCACTTTCCTCGTGAGGGTCTGAGGAGACCGGTCTAGCTTAAGTGAGGGTCTCTCTACCACAGCGCGGCAATGGCCCCTCGACTGCCC
Organism: Monodon monoceros; assembly: GCF_005190385.1. NCBI lineage: Eukaryota > Metazoa > Chordata > Mammalia > Artiodactyla > Monodontidae > Monodon > Monodon monoceros. The sequence goes on from NW_021703769.1 coordinate 81,245,092, forward strand.
CTCGCTCCTCCTCTGGAGCTCCATCCCCTCCTGCCACCAACGGCAGGGCCTGGGCAGTGGCGCGGCCCTTCCGGGCCCCCAAGAACCCCCTGACCACGTGCGACTCTTCCCAACTCCTCACTCACCTTGGTAGCTTGGAATCAGACGCTGTTCCCGGGAAGCTCGTTGGTGTGAGACCACGGGTCTGCAGACAAGAGGGATCCGGACGCCCCCTCCAGGCCCAGCTCACTAACTTCAGGACCCCCGGCTCTGAGACCAGCCCCTTGGGCCCCGTCGTCTCAGGTAGGCGTGCTGATACCTTTCCCCCGGAGGAGTACCCACCCCCAATGAACACACAAACCCTCGTGGCTCCCCAAGACTGGGCCAACCAGACCCCAGGAGTTCGAGGCCCAGACCTGGGTGCTGAGTGTCACTGGAAATAGGGAAATGCACCAGCAGGTGGTGGGTGCTGGAACCTTTTTGCTTTTTAATGGTTGGGACCTCAGTTATGTTCCCAGCAAGGAGTGGCCTCTTGGCTTTTACCAACAGAAGCTTGTTTCCGAGGGGCTGTGAGGCCCAGGAAAGTGTGGGTCTGTGAGCTGTACCCACACTTCACAGGGGAGACTGGAGTAAGAGTCACAGGTGAGGTCACCTTGCTGCGTTAGATGCGGGGAATTCAGCTGAGAACACCGAGTGCACCCCACTCTCAGTCCAGCCCATGGCCCATGGCAGCAGGACCCCATGCAAGACCCCACTCCTGTCTCTGTTACCCCACCTCCCCCTTCCACAGATAACCATTCCGATGGGCTCCACGTGTACACTTGTTTTCATGTGTGCTCTGAAACACCTGTGTTGTTTTTTGTGCAGGTATTTTAATGGCCACAAATGCAAGCACTGTGGGCCTCACCGTCCTTCCGTTTCCAGGCAGCTCTCGGCTTTAAAAATGCTGCTTTGCGTTCATCTAACCCGTTAACCGGGCTGCTGCGCAATATTTTGCCGGGTTTCTGACCTCCTTGCCTGACCCCTCCCTGAGCGAGGACACCCAGAGCGCCTTCACCTCCCCGGGCTCAGTGATAGTGGAGGAGCATCCTCGGACATGCCCTCTACACACCCCTGCGCGACCATCCCGGGGTAGCAAGCATCTTCTGAGTGCTGGGAGCTCTGGCTGTGCTATCTCAGGTGTGTCCTCCGTGGACACAGAGGTGTCCTTTTCCTCACCTGCCGGGGGTGAGAATGCCTGGACCGGGCGGGGTGAGGGTGGGGGGATTGGATGAGGACATGCAGGTCTGGAAGAGCTTTGAAATGCTGTTCTGTGTCAGAGCTCATTAATTCCCAGAAGCCACCCCGAGAGGGACATGTGTGGACCAAAGACCAGGGTCACCTGAAAGACTTGTACCAAGACCAGACGCCCCCCCAGGCCTGTCGTTAGCCAGGTGGCAATTAGAAAAATTCAGTGACATTTGTGTCCCCAACTATAGAGCCAGTTCTCCGCCCTCTAGTGAAAGTTTCCAGTTGACTAGGAAACAGGGATCTGGTAAGAGTGACAAGCCTGAGCAGCAAGAAGGGATGGGCACCGGATCTAGGGGGGCAGCTGGCTTCACGGAGGAGAAGGCACGATTCTTCCGCTGTGAAGTGGGAATGGAAAGCGGCGGGCAGACGGTGGCAGGAAGGAGAGAGCTCACTCTGCTGGCTTGTCGTTCCTGGATGAAGTTAGAGATGGGGGTGTCCGCTAAGCAGAAGGGGGTTGGGTAGGAGCTTGGGCAGCCGAGGAGAGAAGAGGAGGTACGAAGTCCTCATTGCCGAGAGCAGGAGAACAACCTACGGGGAAAGTAGTGGGATTGCCGGGCAGCACAGGGATGCTGGGAGAAGATGGAGAAGAGCCAGCCAGTGTGTGTGTCAACCACGCTGGGGTGTGCTCAGTGGGGGATGACGGCAGGAGAGAGACAAGGGAGGTGATTAAACGAGGGGTGATGAGTAAGGGAGGGAGTCATTCCGTGAGATGGTGGGAGCTCCGGATGAGGCTGGCAGGAGTGCTAGAGCGAGTGGGGGGCAGGAGAGATGCTTGGATCTCTTTTCCAGATAAAGTCAGGGTCCTGGGTGTGACCACAGGAAGGGGTGGCTGGATCGGAGTGTTGGAAAGATCACTGGAGGTGAGGGAATCAAGGTAGCGAGAGACCAGGGGGTAGGATTGTTCATCCACATGGGTCCTGGAGAATAAGACAGGAGGATGGAGGAAACAGTAAGCCAGGAACCATGTCCCCAGCAAATGAGATGACCAGCAGACGGACAGCAGGTGATATGGCTGGGTTTTGAATGAGAAGGAGATGTCACAGGAGCACGGAGGATACTGACCCCTGCAGGATTCTGCAGTGCGCGGGGTGTAAGAGAAGAGCACCCATGAGAGGGCACCAGGCGAGGCGGCGAGCCAGGTAAGAGCCAGGAGAACACAGCCAGAAGGGAGTTTGTTGGCCATGGATCTCACAGTGCCATCAGTCGAGTTTGAGGAAGGATGGGGGTGGGGAGGTGCATTGAGTCAGAGAACATGCAGATCTGGAAAGACGGTCCATGGCTCGGAGGCTTGGCCCTTTTTGGGGTTATGGATTAACAGGGGAAGCGAGGCATGATGGGAAGAGCCCTGTAATCCCCTCAGGGGGCACAGAATCAGAATCGTTCCAAGCTCTGGGTTTGAATATTGTGGGCACTTCAGGCAACTGCTGGAGTGACAGCTCCCCTTGGTGGTGGAGGCAAGTAGAAGCTCTGCAGAGGGGAGCCCTAATCTTGCACCCAGAGAACAGGTGGCAGCCGGGGCCCCAAATGCCTGCAGCTGAGGGGCGGGATGGCTCTAACAGCAATGAAGCTCAGGTGCACCACCTATGCCTTTCCCATTATCGTTACCTGTTGGAAGATTCCAGCCCAATAAATTCATTGCCAGGAGTAAAAACCAACAGTCTCCCCATGTGTCACCTCTCCCCAGAATGTCTGCACGAATGGCTTAAAAACTGCTACCTTGTAGAAAGAAATGTACCTCCCTCCAACGGTAGAAGTTTCCTTCCTTCCAATGGTAGGAAGGATCCTGAGCTAATAGACGTGAGTGTAGAATACCAGCATCAGAATTTTCCCCTCCAACATTTTATGATAAAAATTTTCAAACTTAAAGAAAAATTGAAAGAACTTTGCAGTGATTACTCGTATACCCACCACCTGGATTCTGCAACTAACATCTTATTGAATATTATACTTACTTTATCACATATCTATCCAACTAGCCATTTCTCTGTCCAGTCAACAAGCCATCTAATAATTTGATGTATTTCAAAATGAATTGGGATGTCAGTGCATTTCATCCCTAAACACTTCGGCACATAAACTATTAACTAGAGTCCAATATTTGTTTACAGCCCTTTTGGTTTTCTTTTGAGGTAAAATATGCATGCAATAAAATGCACAAATCTTCAGCGTACCATTCAATACATTTTTGACAACTGCATACACCTGTGTAACCCATATTCCCATCGAGACAAAATAGCAGCATCAGCCCAGAAAGTTCCCTCCTGCCCCTTCCCAATCACCCCTCCCATCTCCCCAGACAACCACTGCTCTGATTGTTCCCATTACAGATTTGTTTTTGCCTGTTTCAGACCTTAATATAAACAGAAACATAAAGTACAGTCATCCCTCAGTATCCAGGAGGGATTCTAGGATCCCAGAGGATTCCAAAATCCAAGCATGTTCAAGTTCCTTATATGAAATGGTGTAGTATTTGCATAAAACCTACTGCCCTTCCTCCCGTATACTTTGTCATCTCTAGATTACTTATAATACCTAATACAATGTAAATGTTATGTAAATAGTTGTAAATACGATGTAAATGCTATGTAAATAGTTGGAAATACTACGTATATCCAAGGTTGGTTGAATACAGATGTGGAGCCCGTGGATATGGAGGGCTGACTGTATTGCAGCAGCTGGTGTAGCAGCATCCTAGTTGAGAAGATGCCGGGTAGTTCTAATAGACCTCTGGGCTGGGAACCTCTGCTCAGAACCAGGCGTTTTCTCACATTATGGTTGAGGAAACTGAGTCTGTGAGTGATTTGACGTTAGGTCACAGCTTGTTGGCTACAGACCTGGACATTGAACCCAGGTCTCCTTGCCAATGGCCTTCTGTTGCCTGTACAACAGTGGTCCTCAAACGTCAGCATCCATCGGAATCCCTGCAGGGCTGGGGTGGGGCCCAAGAGTCTGCAGCTCTCACAAGTGCCCAGGTGATGCTGATGCTGGTCCAGGGACGGCATTTCAGAACCACAGTTCTAAAAGCCAAGAGTAAGATTTACTATTGGAAACCAATGATGTATTCGTACAGCTGGCCCAAATGGGTGAGCATCGCAACAGGCAAGAGCCGGAGGGGGACTAGGTGCGGGTGGTGACCATATTGCAGTGTGGTGTCCTCATCCCAGCTGGCTTTCTTAAGATCTTTCTCAAGGGTTCTATTCAGCATTCACTCTACAGGACTCTGTCATGTGTGTTCTGCAAGAATATCCGCACTTCACCTCATTTTCTCTTTAACTGGGGGGAGCCTCCCCCCTCTGCTGAATCAGTTACACATGTATCTCAGCTGATGCCAGGGCCCCTCCTCCCTTCAGCCTAGTTTATCTAGTTGTTTTCAAGACCCACTGGCAACTTCCAAAGGCTGCGAGCAGAACCCCTCACGTGCTGCGGGGGGCCATGTGGTGAAAGAGGTGCTTTTAGGGGAACACACTATATCATTTTTTCGTTTAATAGCTATGCATTGATTTAAATGTGCATTAAGAAAACAGCAAATCCATGAATTCACACCTACTGTATATTACTTAGACCAGTTCCTCTTTAAATAAGTTTAAAAAATGAATGATTTGAAGAGCCGATATTGACAGACTAATAAATCAGGTGCTTATAGGTGTGTGGCAAAGTCAAGGCTGACTAAGCCCTGAGAAACCTGCTTCAGTAATTCCGGGAAAAAGGTGGGCTGTGGAGTCTCACAGAGCAGCATGTCCTGTTAGCAACACTCACATTCTTTTTCCCACAAGCTTTAAATCCTTGTCCTAAAACATCAAAACAACTCTAGTTCTTTTGCATTTGTATTCTATGACTTATTTTGCATATTATTCTCAGTATCTTACAATAACCTGCTCTCTTTAAGATATGTGAATTTACATATCAGCTGCAATTTAAAAGTGTGATTTTTATAACATTTCAGAACTAGGATTCTTTTTCCTTGAGGAACACATTTTCAATTTTATAATGAAATTCAGCTGGAATATAAGACTGCATATAGGAAATTACCTTAGAGACAAATTTTCAATATCTTTTTCATTTATAAATGAGTTGCAACTCTATTCAGTTACATTCCTTTCTTTATTTTACACTCCACCTCATTCCATATAGACTTGAGATGACTCTAGCAAGAACACATGATAAAATAAAAATTTTAAACACTAAGACTGGGAATTTAAAGTAAGAAGTCAGGGGGAGGGAAAGTAAAAACACAAATATGTAGCTTTACAGGTACAAGTGGTTAATGTAGTAAAGTTGAGTTTCAAATTTGGCTTTGAGCTCTCTGGCAACTGAAGAGAAAAGAGACACACAATCTTTTCATGATTTTCATTTTAGGGAAAGAGGAAGCATGTCAGTTCCTCAGGGAAAGCAGAACGTCTCCCAGGATTTAGCAAAAGATGAAATTTATTAGGATGGAGGAGCATTGCATGATGCAATGGACCATGACCTTGACATTCCTAAAGCAAAGAGAACAGAATAACCTCCCTGACACCATCAAAGGTGACAGTAAGCTCACCACATCGTCTTCCCTAATCCTCATCTAAGCCCTTAGAATCGGCCCTGGCTATAACGCTGCACTTCAAAGTTTCTCTTTATAACCAGCCAAAGTGTTTTGAGACGTTAAACTATTGATACCATCTTTCCGTCAATGACTCCCAAATTTATATTCTCCTAACTCCAGACTCAATCATCCAGTGTCTCCCACACATCTCCCCTTGGGGTCTAATAGACATTTTATTTATTTTTCCTAAGAATATCATTTTTATTGTCATCATAGAAGTAACATATTAATAAATATCAAATAAATGAAGAGAAGTTAGCCAAATTACTTTTTGTTTGTTTGTTTGTGGTACACGGGCCTCTCACTGTTGTGGCCTCTCCCGTTGCGGAGCACAGGCTCCGGACGCGCAGGCTCAGCGGCCATGGCTCACGGGCCCAGCTGCTCCGCGGCATGTGGGATCTTCCTGGACCGGGGCACGAACCCGTGTCCCCTGCATCGGCAGGCGGACTCTCAACCACTGCACCACCAGGGAAGCCCCCAAATTACTTTTGAATAATTATTTAAGATTTCTTTTGTTGTTGCAATAACAAACACCCTCAAAATCTCAGTGACTTAAAGAAACAAATGTTGATTTCTCACTTGTGCTACAAGACTCAGGGACCTAGGCTGACTGCACAGCCTCCATCTGAAATGTTTCTAGTTTCCACATCCAGGGGCAGAGGGAAGGCTCTAGAGGGTCTCTCGTCAGCAATTAAATGCTTTGGCCTGGAAGTAACATCATTTCTCAATTCATTGGGCAGAACTGGCCACATGGTTTCACGCAATCACAAGATCAGGGAGTAAAATCCTACCATGCGCCCAGAAAAGGGAGAACTGAGACTATTTAGAGCATTAATAACTACTATAATTTTGCCTGTTTTTATCATTTGCCACCCCCAACTCCCCAGAACATGAGCTCCACAAAGGCAAGTATCTCTAGTGGTTTGCACATAGTAGGTGCTCAATAAATATTTCTTCAAGGAATGGATGGATTTCATGGTTAAATTCGTATCTGAAACAGAATGTTAGGAGTTAACTCTAAACCCCAAATCAAACGCATATACTGCAAACGTGCAGGAAAGAGGTGCTTCATCTATTCCTGGGCTGTTCTGGAAGCCCAGGAAATTATTTTCAAACTTTTTCCAAGGAGGGGTCCAATGGCTCTCACCAGGTTGGCACAGGTGCCTCTAAAACAGACCAAGGAAAAGTGATCCAGGAGGAAGGGGAGTTTGGCTATGGCAGGTACAATGCCAGACCCCACAGCCAATGTTAATATGTTAAAGGCATCAGGTGTGTCACCTCAGCTCGCCTCTCCGTGCCTCAGTCTCGTCTATGCTTTGGGCCCGCGGTGGGGATCAACTGGACAGGTGTCCTCCAAACTGGCCAGCAATTCACAAAAGCTGGGGTGGTGGGGCAGGGGTGGAGGGGGCCCCGTGCTCACCCGTGCAACCAGCGCGCCATCTAGTGGGCAGAGCGGGCAGTCAGGGCAGCGGGCACACACCAGGCCCTCCTGGACCCTGGGAGGCAGCTGGTGCTCAGGAAGGTTTAAGAGGCTCCAAGTCTATGCAAGCCCCAGAGCAAGACAGTCCTTTTCACCTTCCCTGCAGGGCAAGCTGGAACTCCAGGGCTGGGCGGCCCAGGGCGATCATCTCCTTCTGTCCATCCACACCTCTCTGATTCACGGACAGCAACAAGAGGGCATTCAGGAAGAACAGGACTAGACAGGCGAGGTGAGGGTGACAGTTGACTCAGCACAGAATTGACTCGGTGAGCAAGATATCTTAATGCGGCATTTTAGAAAATCAAAATTACTGCAAAAAAAAAAAAAAAAACTATGATGAACAAAATAGCAAATCCTCAAAGAAAGATGGGATCATTTTCCTGACCTTTCCATCTGCCTCAGACTCCAGTAGGGTTCACGGGGCATGTTACAGGCCCTATGCCTCACCAGCCTGGCCCCGGGAGAGCCCTGGAGGGAGCCAGGGGCACCTGCTACATCAGCCGGGGGCCGGGCTGGGCCAGAGCCTGGGGTCCAGAAGCATGTCATCACCAAGAATGATATGGCCCTGAAGAAAATGGCAAACTCCAGTCCCAATGGGTATTCCATTTACCCAGGGAAGAAGATTGGTCTCTATACGTTCTCTGCCGTGGTGGACACAGGCACTGAGCTCGGAGCCCACCCTGCCCTCAAGGGGGCCACCATAGTCGAGCTGAGACACATAAGGACAGGAGCAGGGCATTAGGGGATTCTCTGCCTGGACTTTAAATAACAGCAACCCCAGGGGAGACTAGAGCTCAGCTTCAGAGCAGCAAACCAGGCAACAGGAACGGCTGCCTCTGGGCACCCTTTCCCTGCACAGCTGAGGACACAGCTTCCCCCTTCTCGATTCCTGTAGCAAAGTGACAGGATGACCCCTGAGGATGTCTCCCACCCTGAGATGCTGGGGTCCCTCCACAGACACGTCATCACACCAAGTTAATGCCCAGGGCCTGCCGTCCTTCATCTCCTCCACTGAGCACCAGCCAGAGTGGTGGCGTTTATCTCCAAGACAAACAGAGCTGCCCCCATATCCATGACTGGCTGTGTTTACCGATGATGTCACATCCATCCCGGGCTTCCTGGTGACTCAAGGGTGAGCTGCTGGTCAAGGTGAATCTTACTGTGACCCACCCAAACCAGGAAGTATCTGGCTCCCTGGAGTGACCCAGCTGGAGTGAAACCCTACAGATGAGACATGGCCGCTGACATAAGGAAGGTCGACGAAGGGGCGTCTCAGAATGCCCACCCCTCACTCAGCACCTTGTGGCAGCCTCCATCAGTGCCCTGTGTGTAAAGCTCACAGCATCTCATTCCCATGTTTCAAATGAGAAAAAAAAAGCCTCAGAGTGGGGAAGTATCCTGCCCAAAGACACACAGCAAGCAGGTGACCAGAGGGTTTGCTTACTCACTGGTGCAGAGGCAGCAAAATCAGGCCAGGAGAAATGATTTCAAAAGGCAGAAAGGGGAGAGAGGTATTCCACAGAGAGGCAGGCAAACCAGGTTAGAACAAATCTATCAGGGAATGGAGATCTCTTACATGTGGGTTCAAATTCCAGCAGGTTCCTGGCTTCTTCCAAAGCAGTCTTCTCCAGATGGTTACCCAGGAATGGTTGCTTTCAGCCTGGTTACCTAGCCCTTTCTCTCCCATGACGATTGCTAAACATCGATGATTCAGATGGGTGGGCCATCGAAAACCATAATAAATCAACAAGTGTTCACTCTGCACAAAGTAATGATGACAATAATTAAACTTAGAATGCATCTATACAGTAGTTGCACAACCTGTGAGGGGTGTGGAAATTCCATGTGCCTCGACCAACAGGCTCAGGGCCTGAAGGTGAGGGGGAAAGAACTGGCCCCCCGCAGATCTCAGCGTGAGCTGCAGTCTTTGTTGACGGTGGAGTGAAGTGATCTGGAGATCAAAGGCAGCCTGGCAGGGGAGGGAAGGGGCAGGCTGCAGCCTCAGAATGTGAACCCGTGACCTCCCTTCAGCCAGCAGTCCCAGGACAGGGTGACCGGCTGGCCTACACAGCTGCTTCTCGCTCCTGTGTATTCTGAGAGGGAGCCTGGCCGGGTAGCCGCGTCTCTAGAGAAATGCCACAAAAGAGGCCTCTCGCTGCCCTCGGGGTCATCTGCAGGACTGTCCACCCTCATTCCGATCTACCAGGACATGGAGGCCCAGGGACAGGATGTGACTTGCTCCAAGTCACATAGGGACTGTTATCACTAAACAGAAATGAAATTCACCAGGCCTACCATCCAACTCCCTTCCCGCCATGTCAGGCACACCATCCTGGCGCCCTGTCCCATTTCAGTGGCAGCAGGAGACCCCTGTCACCAAGTCACAGTGGGGACAGGCCTCAGGAGCCTAGGGCTACCCCGATGTCGAGTCAGGCTGACAACAGCCTGGCAACATTACAAGGCACAAACGCTGTTCCTTTTTCCCAGCTGCTGTTTCTACATGGAGGAAGAATCCGTTGAGTCTACACCCAAGAGTCAACCCGATAACCCAACATCTAGCTCAGTCAGAAGGAAAGGAAATACACCCAAATATTTTGTCTGCTTAATATCAAAGATCCAAATGTTTCATGACCTCAGAAGCTCTGATATTCTGTGCCAAAATCTCATCTCCTTTCGCGTTTAGAAGAAAGCTGCTACTATGGGAAAAATCTTCCAAGAATTATGAACTCAATTACAGCCCTAGAGATGGTTCTATTATTTTAGTTAACAATAATGCATGAAGACTTTTCTACTCAGGGCCCCTGGGGATATTGTCATCATTGTTGTTTGGTGGGAACAATGGCTGACTCAAAAGCAAAGCAGGTGATTTAAGCAAAGCAGGTGATTTATCTCTACACGGTTTTTATTTGCCAACTTTGAAAAATGATTCAGAAATGTGTTTCTTGGAAAAGTGGGTGTAAAATTGTGTTCTTCAATTTAAGTAAAATAAAAGTGCTCTTGGAAAGTGGCCTAAGGATATAAACTCACAATAGGGGATTTTCCAAGAGAGTCCCAATTTTAATAACATTCTCCCCCTTTGGTCTCTATAATCACGTTCTTATTTGACAGTCCATGGGTCTTTTTTGTTTTATCTCCAAAAGATGGTCATCCCCCAGATGAAGAAATATAAATATATTTAAAGTTTCAAGAAGCTCTTTTTCACCATTTGGATTTTTCATTTGAAGATTCATTTGTGTTTGTTGACTTCAACACAATCTCAAATTCTCCCAAATTTTAATGACAATGTACGTCACTTTAGGAATGCTTTCGACAACAAAGAACAGAAAACTCTGTGCTCACTGATACTGTCAGGGTCCTCCTTTTCTCTCTCTCTCCACTTGCCAATCTCAGTTTGTTGATGTCAGTCTCGTTTGCTAATTCGAGCTTGGAAGATGGCAGCACCGAAGTCACATCTGCTTTCTGGGAAGCTATTAGGGAGCCAAGCAAACGGCTGCCTGAACCCCCAACTCTTTTGCTTTTTCCCCCTCAGCAGATCTTTGTTTACTTCATCTCTTTGGCCAGAACTGTGTCTATTCTGCCATTCCCAGCTCCAGCCCACATAGTAGAAAACTTGCCGTTATGTGCCTGCTTGTTGCCTTACCGAGGTTATAGCAACTATAGACTTTCAATATCTGTAAACACAACAGATGAAGCCTAGAATGCATGCTTTTCATTGTTAAGTGCATCCTATTGAGAGTATTAAAATAGCAAAGCTCTTTCTACCATGAATCTGTGACTCCTACTTCTGGGCCCCAGGTACCGCCTGACACCATAGCCAAACGCATCCTAAAAGTTTTATAGTCATTGGATACTAATGGGACATTACAAACCGGCTTACGTGGCAAAGTCTGCCTTTAGCACTCAGCAGAGTTTCCATTGATTCTCAAGATTTATTGTACGTCCTGGCCAGTGTCAGTAGGTTGGGGACATTTTTAAAGAAACACATAAATTACTACTCAAGGCCTTTGCTTAATTATTTATAATTGTATGCATTTGCCTAATGGAAATTTTCACTTTGTGCTGAATTTCAAGATCCACAGGGATAATACTTCCCCTTTTAGTAAAAGGTTGCATTCTCTCATCGTTTATTGCTCTCATAGATCCATGGAAGTTCAGAGTCAGAGCAGAGGCATCGTGTAGACAGAAAGAAAGGTTACAGAGGTCTGAGCTGGTCTAGAAACAAATTCACTGGAAATGCCAGGGCGCAAAGTTGAAGGGGCCCCATGTGATGAGGTGGTACCCAGCAGGCACATGGATACAAAGACAGGTGTGTGATAAGTGGGCTTGCAGACAAAAAAAAAAAAGTTCATCAGAGACAGGCTTCTGCTCTCCCTGAAAGAGAATTGAAACATTGAAAGACAGATCATCCTAGTGGAAAAGAATATTCCCTTATATTCCACCCCCTCAGCGCCCCCTGCTGTTCACGTTGTGGAACTGCTTGACAATCCAGGTGTTTTCCTTGTGGCTTCACAGCAGGGACAGGGAAGGAAATGAGAATTGCTTATCTGGCTCAACAGATTTCTGTAAAAGCACTTCAGAGCATCTTTCCCCAAGTCTTCTCTCTCAGAAAAATTCCCAAGTGAAGGTAAAATTGTTCCAGAACTTACTGCGCTTGTTTATCAAGGGAAAATATTGGGCATACCCAGCAACGATTTAAGTCCTACAAAGAGGAAACTTGCAGATGTGGTCGATGTTTGGAATTTGCTAAACACAGAAAACAAATCTGCTTAGGAAAAGAAAGTCTGGATCTCTCTCTGCTGATGCTTTCCCATGGAAAAATCAAGACAAGGCAGAAGAAGATAGGCCAGGCAGATCCGCTTCCACAGATTGGCCATTTCCCCGTGAAGCCAACTCACTGTGGTGTTTTCAGGACAACAGACCAGTGTCTCCCCTTCTGCCCTTGGAAAAATAAAGAATGCTCAGGTTATCTTGGCCTCTGGCAAAGAGCCTCTCTTTACAGAGGCCAACCTGCACCTAGAGAAAAAGAAAGACTTCAGAATCAGCACTGTGGACAGAAGTTTAAAAAAAAAAAAAACAGACAATTTTAGAACTAAAAGTAACTTGAAGACCAACTACCCTATTACAGAGGTGAAAAAAACTGAGACCAAGAAGTGAAAAATGCCTTGCCCAGGCCCACATACAGATAGAGACAGACTGGTACACGAGACGTAAGCAGTCTCACAAGGAAACTACAAAGGCCCTTTTAGGTTTCTGGCTGACTGACCCAGAATTTCTCCAGCTACAAATACTTTAAATTATAGGTTAAACGTAGCAAAAATATGTTAATACATAGCTGAGTTTGCAAGATAAAAGAAAACAGATACCAAAAACACAAAGGGAAGAAAACCGAGCCCTGGAACAGAGGATATGGCAGCTCTTAGGGGTGTGGATGGGAGGATGGGAGTATGGGAGCTGGAAATGGACCCAAATGTTCAGGTGTTTTGAATGTTAGGTGTTTTACCTACATAAGGACTGTGTAAAAAGGAGAGCAGACACTAAGACCCATTCACACAGTGGGACCCTCAAAAGACCACGTGTCAATAAGAGGGGCACTCAAAAATACTTAAATACTTATTGGCCCAGGGGGAGGACATGGGAATTTGACTTAACTGGGGTCTTGAACAGAAAAAAAAAAAAATCCCAAGAGAAATTAACAGCCCAAGCCTGTGATATGGGGCAGACGCAGAGTCTGAATTTTACAGTCTCCTGGGGGAGCTCCTTGGAGTACCTGGCAGGAACAAATACAAAACACTTCTGGAGGAATACTTTACAATTCAGGTCACATGGGGTTCCTAATGACAGATGGATCACTACAAAAGATGACCTCATAATTAAAAATTACCAAAATAGATAAGGAAATGATGGATCCACCATGCCAGAGAATCAGCAGATACAACCATGGATGAATGAAACAATAAACAACCAAACCCGGCAAGATTAAACAAACAAACAAACAAAAACCACACAGAATTATCTGGTAGAGACTATAAAGTAATATCGTAAATGATGAAAGACATGAAGGAATAGAAACCTGAGGAAATAACACTCTAAAAAATAAACTGAAAGATCTATAGCAAGAGATTGGATTAGTAATTTTGAAATTTCTCACAAAGCAAAGTTCAGACCTAGATGGTTTCACTGATGAATTCTACTAAACGTTTAAAGAAAAATAAATACCAGTTCTTCGTAAACTCTTCCAAAAAATAGAAGATGAGGGAACACTTCCCAACTCCTTCTATAGAGCTGGTATTACCCTAATATAAAAACCATTCAAAGCCATCACAAGAAAACAATACACCAATATCCCCTATGAATATAGACACGAGTCATCAACAAAATACTAGCAAACTGAATCCAGCAACGATAAAAGTATTATATACCATGACTAAGTGGAATTTATCCCAGGAATGCAGGGTGGATTCAACACATAAAAATCAGTCATTGTAATACACCAAATCCACAGAATAAAGGTCAAAAAACACATGATCATCTCAATAGACAAAGAAAAAGCATTTGACAAAATCCAACACTCTTTCATGATAATAACTCTCCATAAACTGGGAATAGAAGGGAATTTCCTCAGTCTAACTACTAGAACTAATGAACAAGTTCAGCAATATTGCAGGTTACAAGAATCAATTATATTTCTGTACACTTGCAGTGAACAGTCTGAAAATGAAAATAAGAAAACAATTTCACTTATAATAGCATCCAAAAGATAAAATACTTAGGAATAAATTGAGCAAAAGTATAAAAGTTGTACTCTGAAAACTATAAAACGTTGTTTAAAGAAATGAAGGAAGACCTAAATAAAAGGAAGGACATTCTGTGTTCATAGATCGGAAGGTATAATATGGTTAAGATAATAATACTTCCCAAACTGATCTACAGATTTAATAAAATCCTTATCAAAATTCCTGATGCTTTTCCTGCATAAACTAACAAGCAAATCCTAAAACTGATTTGGAAGTACAAGGCACCCAGGGTAGCCAAAACAATCTTGAAAAAGACAAAAAACAAACAAAAAGACAAAGTTGGAGGACTCACACTTCCCAATTTCAAAACTTACTACAAAGCTACAGTAATGAAGACAGTATGGCAGTGCCGTGGTAGGATAGATGTATAGATCAATTGAGCAGAATTGAAAGTCAAGAAATAAACCCTTACATTTACGGTCAAGTGGCTTTTTTTTTTTTTTTTTTTTTTTTTTGCGGTACGTGGGCCTCTCACCGTTGTGGCCTCTCCCGTTGTGGAGCACAGGCTCCGGACGCGCAGGCTCAGCGGCCATAGCTCACGGGCCCAGCCGCTCCGTGGCATGTGGGATCTTCCCAGACCGGGGCACGAACCCGTGTCCCCTGCATCGGCAGGCGGACTCTCAACCACTACGTCACTAGGGAAGCCCTCAAGTGGCTTTTTATAAGAGTGCCAAGACAATTCAATGGGGAAAAGAATCATCTTTTCAACAAATGGTGCTAGAACAACTGGATATCCACAGGCTAAAGGATGAAATTAGACCTCTTCTTATACTACACCCCAAAATTAACTCAAAATGAATCATAGACCTAAAACTATTAGAAGAAAATATAGGGGTAAATCTTTGTGACCTTGGGTTAGGCAATGGTTTTTTTAGATATGACACCAAAATCAAAAGCAACAAAAGGAAAAAAATAGATAAATAGGACTTAAAATGTTTTTGTGCTTCAAAGGACAACCCATAGAAAAGGAGAAAATATTTGTGAATCTATGTATTTGATAAGGGACTTGTATCCAGAATAAATAAAGAACTCTGATGACTCAATAAGAAGATAAAATAACACTTTAAAAAAGGGCCAAGGATCTGAAAAGACATTTCTCCAAAGATGATATACAAGAAGTACATGAAAAATGCTCAACATCATTAGCCACTAGGGAAATGCAAATGAAAACCACAATTCAAACCCTGTAGGATGGCTATAATCAAAAAGAAAGACAATAACAAGTGTTGGCAAAGATGTGGAACGCTCATACATTGCTGGTGGAAATGTAAAATGATGCAGCCACTTTGAAAAACAGTTTGGTGATTCTTAAAAATGTTAAGCACACAATGACCTTATGACCCAGCAAATCTACTCCCATGCATGTACATAAAAGAAGTGAAAATATACATCCACACAAAAACTTATACACAAATGGTCACAGCAGTATTATTCACAATAGCCAAAAGTGGAAACAACCTGAATGTCCATCAATGGATGAATGCATAAACAAATGTGGTTTATCCATACAATGGAATATTATTTGGCAATCAAAAGGAATGATGTAGTGTTAGATGCTACAACAAGGATGAACCTTGAAAACTCTGTACTAAGTGAAAGAAACCAATTGTAACAACCATATATGGTATGATTCCATTTATATGAAATGTTCATAATAGGCAAATTTACTGAGACAGAAAGCAGATGTAGTGGTTGTGTAGGACTGGGGGAGAGGATTGGGGAGAAATGGGGAGAAACTGCTAATAGGTACAGGATTTCTTTTCAAGGTGATGAAAATGTTCTAAAATTGATGGCAGTAATGGTTGCACAACTTTATGGATAAACTACCAACCACTGAATTGTACACTTTAATGGGTATGTTATATGTGAATTGTATCTCAATAAAGCTGTTTTCTAAAAAAATAAACTGATAGTTGAAAAGGAATATAATAGAATGTAGAGAAATGAAAAACCATCTTGTGCTTTTTTTTAATATTTATTATTTATTTATTTATTTATTTGGCTGCTTCAGGTCTTAGCCGCAGCACGCGGGATCTTCATTATGGCTTGCAGGATATTCTTCTTTTTTTTTGTTTTAGTTGCTGCGTGCGAACTCTTAGTTGTGGCATGTGGGATCTAGTTGCCTGACCAGGGATTGAACCTGGGCCTCCCTGCATTGGGAGCACAGAGTCTTAGCCACTGGACTACCAGGGAAGTCCAAATCTTGAACTTTAAAACTCAAAGGACAGGTTAAATAGGAATTTAACCCAGCCAAATAAAGAATGAGTGATTTAAAAGATGATTCTGAAGAAATTATCTGGAATGCAGCACAGAACGATAAAGATGTGAAAAACGTGAAAGAGGGGTATGATTTCTACACCCAGCTAAACTACCAGTCAGTAGTGAGAGCCCTTTCAGCACCTCCAGCTCTGATTTCATCATGACAAACTTAAGTGTTCATTGGCACAAAACACAACAACTATTGAAGTGTTGCTGGATAAAATATCACTTCTAGAAATAAACAAAATAACATTTTCAGGATACTTGTTAATAATTCTTGCGCAACAGAGAGGATGGATTAAGATTTGAGCTTTCTAAACAGAATAAAGTTGAAAAGCAGAAATGTTTCGAATATCACTGAAGTGACAAAATGGGTTTTCATATATATCTTATGGAGTCTGTTGAAACTTCATGATCATATAGCATTTATGGTAAATTAATACATGTTGCATTTAACTCTTATTCCTAGAAGGGCTTATACCAGAGTTGAATACAACCCTATGCTTTAGATACATCATTTAGTGTTTTTGGGGTTTTTTTTTTTTAACTTTCTTCCTTCCTTCCTTCCTTCCTTCCTTCCTTCCTTCCTTCCTTCCTT
>NW_021703769.1:81262083-81363567 GCF_005190385.1 Monodon monoceros
CTTCCTTCCTTCCTTCCTTCCTTCCTTCCTTCCTTCCTTCCTTCCTTCCTTCCTTCCTTCTTTCGTTCCTTTCTTTCTTTCTCTATTTTTGGCTGCGTTGGGTCTTTGTTGCTATGCAAGGGCTTTCTTCAGTTGTGGGGATCAGGGGCTACTCTTCATTGTGGTGTGCAGGCTTCTCATTGCAGTAGCTTCTCTTGTTGCGGAGCACGGGCTCTAGGCACTCAAGCTTCAGTAGTTGCAGCTCGTGGGCTCAGTAGTTGTGGCTCACGGGCCCAGTTGCCCCGTGGCATGTGGGATCCTCCTGAACCAGGGCTCGAGCCCGTGTCCCCTACGTCTGCAGGCGGACTCCAAACCACTGCACCACCAGGGAAGTCCCTCATTTAGTGTTTTTATGAATTTGATAAGTATGTACCTT
This sequence comes from Monodon monoceros, assembly GCF_005190385.1. Lineage (NCBI taxonomy): Eukaryota > Metazoa > Chordata > Mammalia > Artiodactyla > Monodontidae > Monodon > Monodon monoceros. Next base: position 81,262,499 of record NW_021703769.1, read on the forward strand.
TTTTGAGCACTAACATCTTTAGTGTATAAATATATAACAGTGACTGGGTGTTTACTCTGCAATTTACTGTGCTAGAAAATTCACAGCTTTTTATCAAATTCTGTTCATGCCAATGCTTTGTTACCTTTTGATAGTTGTTGAATAGAATCTGTATATTCCATTCTAGACTTCCGACCCACAATCTGTTTTGCAGTGGTTTATTCTATTGTTTTTTGAAAACTGAAGAAAGCAACCCCCCGCTGTAGTTGTTTCTTATGAAATGAAGAGCATCTTGACTACCTCATAAGTTTATCCTCCTAACAGTTCTTGAGCACCTACTATGTGCCAGGGACTGAGCAGCCTGCAGTGAACAAGGCAAAAATCATCCTTGCCCTTGTGACACTTGTATTCTTAAGGTGGGTAGTGGGTGGGAGGACATGGTCAACAAAAAGATGAACAAGAAAAAGATTAGTAGTGTCTTCGTTTCGCCTGGCCACTGTAACAAATTACTGCAAATTTAGTGGCTTCAAACTACACACATTCATTCTCATGTAGCTCTGGGGCAGATGTCTGAAAAGAGTCTTACAGGGCTGAAACCAAGATGTCAGCAGGGCTAGTTCCTTCTGGAGGCTCTGAGGGGAGAATCCACATACTTGCCTTTTCCAGCTTCTAGTGGTCCCCTGTATTCCTTGGCTTGTGGCCTCATCATCCATCTTCTAAGCACATCACTCCAGTCTCTGCCATCACATTGCCTCCTCCTCTGACTTCTCCTGTGTTCCTCTAATAAGGACCTTTGTGATTATAACTGGCCCATCCAGGTAATCCAAAACAATCCCCTCCTCTCCAGATCCTTATCTTGTTCACATTTTCAAAGTCCCTTTTGTCATATAAAGTAACATTCACAGGTTCCGAGGGTTAGGACTTGAACATCCTGGGGAATCTTTATTCAGCCCACCACAGCTAGCGATAAGCAGTATTAGAATTAAAATAGAATGCCGTGTGAGAGATGGCCTGAAATACTATCAATACTTCAGGTGAAGGAAGGTCCCTGTAGGCTGAAATCCACATTACAGGGAAATACTGTAGTGGGGAGAACATTCTAGGCAGAGGGAACAGCTAGTGAAAAACTCTACAGCAGGGAAATTCCCTGGCACTCCAGTGGTTAGGACTCTGTGCTTTCATTGCCGAGGGCATGGCTCAATCCCTGGTTGGGGAACTTAGGGGAAAAAAAACAACAACTCTACAGCAGAAATAAATTTGGCATGCTGGAGAAGTTAGTGTTGCTTGGATTGGAAGGAAGTTACAGAAAGGCAAGTGAGTTTTCAATTTACATTTGCTTTTTCAGAATAAGAACACTTAAAGCCACATCTAATCTCAGGGTCTTTAAATGGTAATTTGCCCCAAATTACTATTATCGGCTTGGACCCCTTTGGTCACAAAACATAGTGGAATTCTTGTGGACATCCCAGGGCACCCATCAAGGCAGAGAGCCCATTGGCAGGCCCCACAGTAAGTTCAGAAGAAGGCATAAACCTTGGACTTCCTTGGTGGTCCAGTGGTTAATTTAAGACTGTGCTCCCAATGCAGGGGGCACCAGTCGGGGAACTAAGATCCTACAAGCTGCACGACACGGCCAAAAAAAAAAGGCATAAACCTCAAAACAAGAGACAGTTTGGAGTGGGGCTTTCAAAATCTTATTGATGTTGTCACCGGCAATTGCATCTTACAACTTTTGTTAACATAAACAGGATTTTTGGTTATTTAAACGCAAGCAGGAGCTAAGAGAGGAAAGCTTGGTTGCCTGCCCCTGAAGGTGTGGAGCTGATCTCCTCTGAGGCCAGGTCAGCCCTTTGGGCCGGGGTTCCGGGCAGTTGGAGAGCAGCTGCAGTGCTTTCTCAGCAGGCAGAATCTGCCTCTCACCTTCTCCTGAGTCATTCCTTTCTATTGATTCACTTTACTTCACGCTGAGCATCATGAAATCTCAGAACAACTAAGACTGAGGGTTTTCAAGTTTGCATGAAACCGCACACCTGAAGAGCCTAATACAAATGGCCTTTGGAGAGTGCTCCCATCTTTTTAAACCTATAGCACATTTGACTGTACCTCTACTACAGCTTTCATTGCAGTCCTCCTTAAATTCTACCTCCTGCACATGTATGAAAGGCTTGGGTCAAGGCCAGTACGCTCTGCACTCCTCCTGCCCCCCAGGAGAGCCCCTGGCACAGAGCAGATAATCAATACTCTCCTGTTATTTGGGACTGAGTGGCCCTAGTCCTGATGTCGGTAGAGACCAAGAGCTGACCATCCCCTAAGACTTCTAAAGGAGTAGGACGGTCCTAACCAGGAAATTATTTCCACAAAGGAGAGTTCAATATGATAGTTAAATATCTGTTTGAAGATTTGCATACAACTGTGAACCTGGTCCTTCAATCAAATTCCAACCTTGGCAATCAAACTGGGCCATCTGAGGTATGTGCTGGTTTTATGGTGGTTTATTAATTGCCCCAAACCACAATGCTGAGCTGTGGGGTGTTAAAGGTTCAGCCTCTGCTCTCTTTCCGGCTCCTCGGCTGACTGCCTTGCGGCAAAGGGTGAAATGACCCCATTCATCAGAAGGCACAGAAGGAGGTTCTAAAACAAAAGGTAACCAACCTGACCTGCAAAGTTAAGGCAGCGATTTTCAAGTTTAAATAAAAACCGACAGACATCCTTGAAGAGCCCAGTAGGTAACGGTGATAATGATAAGGTCATCAGTTCACTCAATATGGCAAATAAAACCCACCTGGCAAATCTTATGAGTCAAATGCTAGAAATCTGTTAGGAAAGAGGCAGCTGCTTCCACTGCCTGAAGCCTAGGGCTGTTGTGTTATTTCCCCCAACAGCCAAGGACACGTAACCTTTTGGTTCCCAAGCATGATATGCTTTATAGCTTGCAAAACCTGATAACATTGTCCCAGAGTCCAAGTTGTTGTTCTAAGTCCAGCTGCATCTCATGCTCTGGTGTTCCCACCTAGGTCACACAGTGCTTTCTTTGTGTACATTTCCCAGTGAATTTTATAACAGGAGCAGTTTAGAAGCCTCATGACCTAACAAGCCCATAAAAGATAAAATTGCACCCAGATAGAAGTTTTTAAAATCCAGCCTAAGATCTCCTGCCCTGTTGGGTGAGTGTCTCAGATACGAAGCCGTGTTTCCCGCTCGGTAAACGGGAAACTTTTCTGGATCCTCAGGGTCTGGGCTGGGGCTGGGATGGAGACAGAATGGGGAGTTACTCCACAACACCTGCACTCACCACGGTCTTCTAAATCTCGATCTTGTGAATAGCACGATCTTGTGAATAGCACGATCTTGTGAATAGCACGGTTACATCGCATTGAATTAAAGGTCCTTCTTAGAGCAAAGTTTTAAAACGTACTGCTATTTCTGTAACCAGATCGTGGCATTTATTAATTTTTTCATATATCAGGAGCTTCCAAAAAGGGCTGTAAGTGGCAGCCCCTTTCCTCCACCTATGAGAGCCTATGTCCTGGAGTCCCGCAGATCTTTGAGGTCAGGGACACGGGTGCGCAGGAAGGGGTCAAGCAGGGAAATCAATACAACTTGGGGACGTGGGACCCTCTTTCCGAGTCCCCAAAAGGCAGCTGGGGGTAGCGCCCGCGGAGAGCGTGGGTGTCAGGGCATTCGTCGCCCGCACTGAGAGGGGCACTACAGGGCTCTAGGACCACAAAGGCCTGACGGACTTCGGTATGGGCTCCAAGCAGAACAGCCTCGCGGGGTCCGGGCCCCAGCGCCCCAGCGGCCCAGGGCGCCTCAGGTGGGGACGGTTGACCCAGCTCACCTTCGCCCCGCCCACATGGGGGCCGCTACACTCCGCCCACCCACCGCCTCAAGAAGGGTTGCTCGGCTCACTTGGCTCAGCGCGCCTCTGCCCCGCCCACACGGGCCTCACTGACCCGCCCACCACGGGCCGCCCGCTCGGCCCGCCTCCTTCCCACTGCCCCTGCCGCCTCAGGTGGGGTAGTCCCGCCCACTCGGGCCGCCCCGCCTCGCGGCCGCCCCGCCCACCCCGCCCGCCTCAGGTTGGGCCGCTTGGCCAGCCCTGCTCGCTCCAGAAGGGTTGGGTCGCTTCTCCTCAGCTCCTCCAGGGCGGCTGCGGCAGTGGTGGTAGCGCTGCAAGTTTTGACGTTTCGGACGCCGAGGCGCGCGCCTGCACTCCCCGGCCGACGGCTGTGGAGGCGGCTGACCCTCGAGGGCCCCTCAGCCGCGCCCCGGCGCTCCCGCCGCCCAGGGTCGGGCGGCCACGAGGCCCGGCCGCGTTCTCCCGCGCTCTCCAGCCCGGCGGCTGCAGCCATGTCGCGGGGGCCGGAGGAGGTGAACCGGCTCACGGAGAGCACCTACCGGGTAAGCTGGCCCGGGGCGGCCCAGGACCCTGGGAGTGCCGGGGTTCGGGGTTCGAGGGCGGGAGTCCCGGGGACAGTGGAGGCACGGGGGTTCGAGGCCGGGGAAGTGGGGAGGCCCCGCCGGCGGCCGGCAGCCCTCGCCGGGGGAGACGGTCGGGATTTTTCACCTTCGGGGTGAGGAGGGGACTTTACGCGGGAATGTCCTTCCCTCCCCCATCCTCTCCCCTTCTCCCCTCCCCCTCCTCTCCCCTCCCAGCGCTGGAGACGCCCAACAGATTACACATTTCACAAGCAAACGTCTGTGGGGAGAGTTGGGGGCGGGGGCGTCTTGTGTCGCCCCTGGGGCGCGTCCTCCTCCCCAGCTTCTCCTTGGGGTCGGTGACTGCGCCGGCGTGGCTGCGGCGATTAAGCTCTCGGAGAGCAAAGAGCCAAGCTCGAGTTTCCTCTGAGAATGTAGGGGGGAAACTCCCAGGTAATTAACAAGCGCCAGGTGAGCTGAGCTCGGCGCGGGGGCCCCCGGGGGGCGCTCCCTCTGAGACCCTGCCTCACATAGCTTTAAGTTCAGCTTGGCTTTTTAGACGTCGATTATTTTGTGAGGTTATGGGAGTCAAAGAACGCCCGAGGTTTGAATAAAATAGACCTAACCTCAAGGAATGCGTCGATGGTCATTCTCTTAACCTTCACTTATTACGAGCGAATGTTTCCAGAAACGAACAGTTTTAGGATTAGTGGCCAGTTTAGTAAGTTTAAGTACTTATAAATGAATTCCAGTTGAAATAAGATACGTGTTTAATCATCTGATATTAATAGAATACAAAACAACTTTTGTTTTAATTCGGCTTAGGCTCATGGAACTCAAGTTCTCTAAATTCATTTGTAGCCATTTTTAAGACCCACAGTTGGGTCATTTTTATAGTTTTGTTTTTTTTTAACGCTAAAATTTAGTTTCTAGTTTTGCAAGGTCTGAGTGAATTCCTGAAATCAGAGTTTATTGACTTTTGTTGGCTAAGAATAAAAGCATGAAAATAGTTTCGTAATCCTTCGAAGTTTAAAAGATTGGTTCCTTTCATCTGGATACACAAATACTGTCATATGTAGATTATACTGCATAGGTAGATACAGTAGGTACAGTTGTCATGGTATTTTGGGGCTCAGTAAGTAAATGTGACCAAAATCCGTTCCTTGTTCATGTTTCCTTAATAGAGGGCAGTTTTTTAGAAATCCCAGAAATTTGAATGTTAAAGTTTTACCTTTGGGTTGAGATTGCTTAATATTTAAATGATCCTGAAGATGTTGGGGTAGGAAGTGGGGCATGTTGATAAAGTGTGTAAATATAACATTTTTACTCTTGGACTTGGGAGTAGTGGCTACTCTGATGACTGTCCAGTTAAGGACGGTAAAACTGTACTTTTGTGAGGAATGCAGATCATTGCAAATTTGAGTGGAGTTGTGCTCCTCCTGCCTCCAAAACACAGACACATATATCTTTCCAACCTGAGATACCAACTCTGGCATGCAATCCTGAAGTCACTCTTCTCTGCTTTTTCTCCCAATTCTTCCTGAGTTTCACTTTTAGTGGTGACTCAGTGGAGGGACTGTACTCAAGTGAATTACAGTGCCACAAATGCCAATGTCGCATTACTCAAAGAACTGAGGCAGGAGGGAAAAAGTGTGGATTTTATAGTTTTGGTTATGCGTATTTATAGACATAAAGCATTGTAAATCATTTTCATATTTTGAAAGGCTGTAATACACTGAAGATTAGGGACCAGTACCTTATTGCTTTCTACTCCCAGGTGTCTTAAAAGATACAAAAAGCTCACAGATGTTTATTGACTGACTTTAATCACCATATCCTAGTTAATGTTTGGGGTCATGTTTAGGTTGGGATGGTGGGATAATAATTTACAGCTCCAGATAACAAGTTTATATGTAATCTATGAAATGGATGCTGCTAGCTCACGCTTTGACTATGATGGAAATGCACAGTGAAATTTTACGTTCACAGGTCTGATTGAAAGCCCACCATCCTTTCACCACCTCCTCTTTGGGTTCTTCCCCTCCCCCACCCCACAAAGACGAAAGCTGAAAACAATTTAAGTTTAATATGGTAAAAATCTCCCTGCAGTGTTGATGAACCTAGAAAAGAGATCTCCTTTATGTTACCTGGCAAACTAGAATGTCTTACTAATAGAAACACAACCTAACCAGGTGTGTTTACAAAAGCCACCTGCAAATGAGATTTTATGACTTACATGGGTTTTAGATTTTTTTTTAATACTCAAATTTTTCTAACTTTGAAAAAAAGGAATAAATTCTTTAGAGAAAAGGAGGAATTATAAAGTGGTGTGATCCTCTGTATGCAGTATCAAATACCTTTAAATATTTATTTAAACATTTGCTGAGTTTTCTAAAATGTATACTTAGACAAATGATTACTGGAGAGCCATGCTAAATCCCAGGAAGATGTGTATTTTATGGCGTCACAAACAAATGGCATGGTAGTAAGTCCCAAAATGTCAGGTAGTGTCACTGTTGCTAATTAGAATTAAGCCAAAGATTCCTCTCCCTCCCCACTCTTCAGCCTATACTATGCCCATAATTTTCCCACAGCAGCTTGCTTGTGATTTTGCATAGTTTTCTAATGAGTACATGCTTTAGTGGTACAAGGAAGAAGTAAAGTTCAAAAAAAACCCTTAATTATAAGTAACCACACACACGCAAAAAACTAACCACAACCTTCCTAGAAGTTAGAACTCTTGGTCTTAGGAAGTTGAGGAGGGCTGGATGTGATGTCATCCAGGGATGTCACCCCTACATTAATCTTGCTGAAGCAGCAGTGATGGGGAAGGGGACACAGAGGTCTTTGTTTAAATGCCACCTTCTCAGAGTCCCACTGAAACAGCTTTAAAATCCCAGATGACGCCATCCATCTCCCAGTCCCACCTAAGCCTACTTTACCTTCCCCCACTCCCCACAGTGCTTATGACCTTAGCATGTAATATATATTTACTTATCATGTATGTTTATTCCTACTCCAACTAGAATGTGAGCTCCCAAAGGAAAGAAGCTTTGTTTGGTTGTGTTCTGAGCAATTAGAACAATTCCTGGCACCTAGTAGGTGTACATATTTGTTGAATAAATGAACATTTAATTAATTTCGTTAGCACCTGTCCTGTGCCAGTCTCCCCTCTCCCTCCCTTGACACTGTTTCATTCGAAGTGTACATCAGCCGTCTAGGTGGACATGGATCTTGTTTACCATTGAGAAAGTGAGGCTCAAAGTCTGTGGGAGACCAGTGCCCACATGCCAGTTCCCCTGCCAGCCTCCATCCCTCTCCTTTTTTGTATAGAAATTTAGCTTGTAGTGGCCAACAAATGCACAAACCAAATACATTTTCATACTTCAGTCATCTAAGATGTCACGCAGAAGTTTGTCATCGTTAACTCATCATCATTGACATGTTTTGAACAAACCTTTCTTTAAATAAGAAAATGAGGTACTTTTGTTCTTTCACTGGGTAAAGCGAGCAGTCTAGGCCTATGTGCTAGGTTTTGTTTGTGTAAGGGTGGTTTATTTTCTCGACTTGGGTTTAAGTGGGGACATGTAAGTGAAAGTCCCTGCCTGCCTGGTTGGCTTCCAGTGTGGACTGTGGCATATAGGTCTAGCTTTTGAAGCTTTCAGTTGCTGTTTGTTTGTTGTTGTTGTGTAGGCTACTTGACATCTTCATGTGTTCCCGCCATAGCACTACTTTCTTCAGGTATGCTGAAGGTAAAATGGGACTTGCAGAAGACCAGACAACTTGCTCTTGGCTCCATGATGACTAAAAAAGGGGATTGTAAGAATCAGGTGCCAGGTAGAGGCAGAAAGCGTTGCCAGGTATCGAATATTAAACTGCACAGCCCAGTATTGTAGCTTTTTGTATGGTAAAATGAAAACACAAAGCCAAACACTGAATGTCCTTTCTTGTCATAACATTTTTCTTGATTGGAAAGAGGTTTTAGAACTACAATAACATTACTAAGCAGACAGAGCAACGTCCTTTTTAATGAAGGCTGGGGCCACTTGGACTTGTGACACCAAGTTTCAGGTTGCTTTTGAGTTTACACTTGTGACATTATTCCAGGATTAGGCATTAATTCTTGCCTTGCACTTTTATCGTAATGAGCTGCAGGCAGACCTGCAGGGGAAACCTAATGTCTGTGCAATTGCAACCAGTTGGATTTTTTTCCCCTCAACATTCCACACAGGTATTTATTCTGCACTTCAAAAGTAAAAATCATTATAAAAGCAACACAAATATTCATTTAACTTATCTGTTAACATTTGCAAATGTATATATTTTTATTTCTAAAACTTCTATTTTTATTGAAGTATAGTTGATTTACAATGCTGTGTTAATTTCTGCTGTACAGCAGCACAGTGATTCAGTTATACATATATGTACATTCTTTTAAAAATCCTTTTCCATTCTGGTTTAATAGTTCCCTGTGCTATACAGCAGGACCTTGTTGTTTATCCATTCTTATTTCTAAAACTTTTTATTGAACTTTAATATGCCCACTGAAAGGTTTGCTTAGGTGTATAGAGCTCACTAAATTGTCACAAACTGAACCCACATGTGTAACCAGCACCCAGATCAAGAAGTAGACCACGACCAGCCCCCAGAGTCCCTCTCATGGCCCCTGCCACTCACTGTGTCCCCTCCAAGATAACTGCTCTCCTGACTTCTAGCAGCGCTAATTAGTTTGGCTTATTTTGTCTGCCTTCTTTCGCCCAATGTGTCTGTTGGATTCATCCATATCACTGTAGTAGTTGTAGTTAGTAGATCTAACTCCACTGTAGTTAGTAGATCCCCCATGCATGCGGGATCTAGTTGCCCGACCAGGGATCGAACCTGGACCCCCTGCACTGGGAGCGCAGAGTCCCAGCCACTGGACCACCAGGGAAGTCCCTGTTATTTTTAATTTGGGTCTTCTCCCCACTTAGATTGTACATGTTTGTGAACAAGTCCCCCAGATTATACTTCTCAGCATTTCCCACAGTCATTCATGTTTTATTAATTTACATGTGTGTGTTGGTTTTAACCTCAGAGGCTGTTTAAAACTATATTTTTCTCTGATACCAGAGAATTTCCAAAATTTCTATGAATATTTACACCAAAAGTAAAAGTCACCTAGAATCCCACACTGTTAACTCTTACTGTCACTCTTTGCAGTATCTTTCAGTACATCTTTCCATGTCAGTCAGTATTGTGTGCTTCATCACTTTGATGACTCTCCATTCTTCATCAGAATTTATTGATCCACTCCCCTTTTCTTGGATGTAGGATGGTTGCCAATACTTTGCTATTAAAGTACTGCACTGAACATCATTGCAGGTAAAGTTTTGCACAAATCTGGGATCTTTTCCTTAAGCTAAATCCCCAGCAGGAGTTGTGGGTCAAAGGGTAGTAAACATTGTAGAGCATATTTGTGATACATCGCAAAATGCCCTCCAGAAAACTTGCCCCAATTTATGCTGTAATCTGATCCTGTGAGAATGTACCTTTCCTGAACCTCAACCAATTAAGTAGGTCTTTTAAAACTGCTTCCTTTTTTTCTTTTTTTTTTTTAATAACCTTTAGAGGGTTTAAAAAAAAAGTAGTAGAACATGTATACCTATAACATAGAGTAGCTTGTGGACATTGGCTGGGAGAACACCCTAGATTTCATGTCTAGCACTACCGGGTATAATTTCCCTTATAAACTTTGTACTTGTAGATGTGTCCAGAGTAATTACAGCTCTGTGGCCCCTGAGGCCTGTATGTTTCTGTTCTCACTTTCCTCAGCCTTGATTTTATACTTCTCTTTATGTTTTCCAGACCTTGAGTCGGTCTTTCTGGTTTATCATTATTTTAAGGACTGTGTTCTGGTTGTAACTCAGATCTTTATGGTTAAAGGTAAGAGTTGTGGAAATGAGATGAAATGTTACTGGTTTCTCTCTCGTTCCAAAATAAATGAAAAATATTACCAGAATGCGTTCCCAATCTAGGAAGCAAAATAAATAAGCACCCCTCGGAGATGTAAGGGATTGCTCAGGGCCTTCTAGAGCTGTGTTCTGAGAGAGAACAGCCAGTGGGTGAAGATACTTCTGGGTTTGTTGCTTAAACTGGTTTATTTATATGGTAATTTGGGGGTTAAAAGTCCCTAAACAGTAGCAATTCCTCCAATAAAAATATTAACGGCTAGCTGTAGTTAGCTCGAGGGCAGGGGGCTTTTACTTCTTACTTACAGTCTACCTTCTGGGGTGTTTACATTTTATGTGAGCGGGTTACTTTTATAATACTTAAGCTAAAAAAAAAACCCTAGAAATTGATAAATCTATTCCATTTTAATGGATAAAAAGTCTTAAAAACTAAGGTAAAATGTGCCACTTTCTACCTCTGTTTCGCAAATTAACCTTCTGAGGGTAAACCTAATTTAAAATCTTACCATTTTCTCTTAATTTTTACTTATGCGGGTACATTTTTAACTTTTACTAACCTGAGACTATGAGTGCAACAGAAGAAAAATTCAACAAAACTGAGAACCAAATTCTAGTTCTTACAACTATCTTTTCAAAGTCTTACTCCTGATGTTGCAAGCAGCTGATCCACTTCGAGGTGCAGCTGTATCCTTGAACTGTACGAAAGCAGTAAGACGGACCAGAAAAGGTACAAAATTGGTATTAACAACCTGCCAAAGTAAGAAGGGATAAAAGTTCAGATGATAAGAACATATTGCCTATAATAAACATGAAAAAGACCTGGGTGTGGGTCAGGACAGATCTCAGATGACAAGTCCAGCTACTAGCCACCCTAAGTGCTTCCCTTTGACCTTCCGGATGGAGCAGCCCCCTCCTGAGTTAGGAGAAGAGAAGCTCCAGTCCGGGGGGGGCTGGGGGAAGGGAGGGGAGAGGAGGACCAGAGACAACCCTGGTCACCTCTCGGATTCGGATGCCTGAGACCTAAGCTAACAGACCAATCCATTTCTGGATGCAAAAACTCACATGACAGAAGAGAATCAGGAAAATCGCAATGATAATTCCTTATATTTAAGTGCTGCAATTAAAAAAAAACTTTTTTAATGGTTTCAATTGACCAAATGGTGTATTTTTTACGGGCTTCATCTTACACTTGGAGCAGCTTGAGGTGCCGGCCGTAACTATGTCTGATGGTACAATATATTTCTAAGCGTGTAAACACTTTAAACATGCAAAACGCTGTTCTTACATGACAGTCCAACTGTTGTGCCCCTGAGACAGATGACTTCTTCAGCAAACCAGTCCATCCTTTGTGTTACCCCAGATTCTGGTATGTACTTGATAATGCCATATTCCTCCATTTGACCTTGCCTTCAATTTTCACATCTGTGAACAAGGGTGAGGATAGTACCCACCTCATATGGTTGTTGTGAAGATTAAACATAATAATGAACGAAAGCTCTTAGAACAGTGTGTTGGCTGTGAGCAGTAGTAGCTTGTGTTTGCTGGACCATACCACCCTACGTGCATTGATTTTCATGTGTTTTGTTTACTGCTTATCCTCAGCGTCTAGTAGAGTGACTGACACATAGGCAGGTAAAAGAATAGTATTAATATTATTGGCACAAATTTGTCTCTCAATCGACGAGCTGTACACTCCTTGAGGATTTTTTGAAATCTCTCATTGTGCTGATGGCACAGTAAGAACTCAGAAATATTTGTTGAATAAGTACGGATGTATGCTTCTCTCACAGTTGTAACTAAATCCTCACCTGCTCCATGGCCAGTGAAACTGAGATGGCACTAACAATCACAGCTACCGTGTTCTGAGCATCTGTTAGGGATGCACTAACTAAGCTTCCCACCTACATTTATTCCTTCTGCAGCTCTCTTCTTGTGCCCCAGGCTGTACCAAGCACTGTGGTCACCACTGGAAACCACCCTAGAGAAGAAACAGCCTGTGCTCTTCTAAAGTTTAGTTTATGACAGGACAACAATGCCAGCCTTTCCCCTCCGCCTTGGCCTGCCCCAGATCATCAATTCTGCGTCCTTGCTCCTTCCCCCCACCTCCAGCAGTACCAGAGGCGTCTTGCCTTTACCAGTTCCGTTCTTCAGACTTTGTTTGCTTTGTCCCAGTATTGGAAGAAAGGAGGAAAAGAGTGATGTATGAACAGGTTAAGGTCAAGAAGAGTTTCTTAGGCAGTTTGTAAGAAGTCTTTGGAAAGTTGGCTATATGAGAGAAGTAGATGAAAACAAAACAAAAGTTTTAGAAGTTTTGATTCCCCTTACTGGTATCAGAACTGTATTTAACAAACTTGAACTATTTTTACATTATTTTGGGTTTTTGAACAATATTTCTCAGATTGCAAGGGCTGGGATTTTTTTTTTTTTTAATTTATTTGGTTGCGCCGGGTCTTAGCTGCGGTAGGCGGGCTCCTTAGTTGAGGCTTGTCAGCTCCTTAGTTGTGGCATGCTAACTCTTAGTTGCAGCATGCTAACTCTTAGTTGCAGCATGCATGTGGGATCTGGTTCCCTGACCAGGGATCAAACCTGGGCCCCCTGCGTTGGGAGCATGGAGTCTTGTCCGCTGCACCACCAGGGAAGTCCCAAGGGCTGGGATTTTAATGCAAAGCAGAACGACCTGTCTCACAGGATCTTATTGAGGGCAGTTCATTAGAATTATTCCAGATATTATGTAAGAGTGGTGTTTGGAAAGAACTAGTGAACTAAAAAAAGGAATGTCGCTTGCGATAGGAAATCAGCAATTTACCGCTGACGCTTGAACAACACGGGTTTGAATTTGTACAGGTTTGCTTATACTTGGATTTTTCTCAATAGTAAATACTACAGTATTGCACCATCGCATTGATTGAATCTGTGGATATGGAGGGCCATCTATACTCAGATGTTCAACTGTGGGGAGCGTGGGCACCCCTGCGCCTCATATTGTTCAAGAGTCAACTATACTTTGATCTGGTAGAGTTCCTGTTGCTCGTTAAGTACTTGGGGACTTTCTAAACAAATGCAACTGAGCACATGAGACATTCTTCCCTATAAATTCATTGCTTGCTTTTTATTCCATGACACACCTTTTAAAATTAATAATAACCAGGCAGGCAAGAACACTTAACCAAATGGTCTAGTGCGCCCTGTAGCCTTCAAAGTGTATGTCTGTCAACAGCTATTTTAAACCCAGTAACTAATCAGTTACTGTTTCCTTAATACATGCCATCTATCTGTGGTAAAGTTATATATTTCTAAACGATTTTCAAGTTATATTAAAGGTGTTTTGCATTTCTTATTTTCACCATGTCAATCTAGATTGCCTGGGTATTTTATCATACCTGTCTCCCTTAGACCATGCATTTTCTTTTCTTTTTTTTTTTTTAAAGTTTTTTTTTTTTATGTGTACCATTTTTAAAGTCTTTATTGAATTTGTTACAATATTGCTTCTGTTTTATGTTTTGGCTTTTTGGCTGTGAGACATGTGTGATCTTAGTTCCCCGACCAGGGATCAAACCTGCATCCCCTGCACTGGAAGGCGAAGTCTTAACCACTGGACTGCCAGGGAAGTCCCGACCATGCATTTTCAAGGGCTGGAACTCTTACCTCATTCATCTTTGGGTTCTGTACATCCAACATAAGGTTAGGCTCACTGTATGTGTGTAATAAAGAGTGAACAAATGTGTAGTTGTTTCAAAGGCCCAAACGTGAGGACTTTACAAGTTAGTGGAGTGATATATAAGTACGTGTTCTCTAATACTTGCCATGACCTCTCCCTCCCTCCCTCTCTCTCTCTCTCTCTCTCTCTCTCTCTCTCTCTCTCTCTCTGTCTCTGTCTCTCTCTCGCACACACACACACACACACACACACACGCAAAAATACCAGGAAAGAAGCAAATTTCCAGATTCTGATCGAAAGTTATGTAAGAGTTGTCCTAGCACTGTGGCTTATAGGAAGGATTATTTCCATTCTTTCAAATAAGAACATGGACCTGTAGGAACCAAGCAAAAATGAATGCTAATATTATCATAGCTGGAGTTTCAAGAAGTGATTTTTTTTTTTTTTTTTTTTTTTTTTTTAACCGTACGTGGGCCTCTCACTGTTGTGTCCTCTCTTGTTGCGGAGCACAGGCTCCGGACGCGCAGGCTCAGCGGCCATGGCTCATGGGCCCAGCCACTCCGCGGCATGTGGGATCTTCCCGGACCGGGGCACGAACCCGTGTCCCCTGCATCGGCAGGCGGACTCTCAACCACTGCGCCACCAGGGAAGCCCCAGAAGTGATTTTTTACTTTAGTCTCACAGGTACTACTTCCTCTGAAGTTCAAGGTCCAAAAGTTGCTTGAAATCTGCAGTAGGGTCCCCAAATCCTCTTGCTGATAGAGGCCAGCGTGGGCCAGACATTGCTACCATGTCTGATAGCATTGGCAGTTAGTAAGCTAGGATTGCCTACTCTCAGCCTGGAAAGGGTTTTTAGTGCTGCCAGGAAATACATGCAGCTCTATGGAGTTATAGCACCTGCTGGACCTTGGACCCAGTGTAATCATCTATACTTAAAATTACAAGGAAGGGCTTCCCTGCTGGCGCAGTGGTTAAGAATCCACCAGCCAATGCAGGGGACACGGGTTCGAGCCCCGGTCTGGGAAGATCCCACATGCTGCAGAGCAGCTAAGCCTGTGTGCCACAACTACTGAGCCTGCACTCTAGAGCCCTCATGCCACAACTGCTGAGCCCGTGTGCCACAACAACTGAAGCCCATGCGCCTAGAGCTCATGCTCTTCAACAAGAGAAGCCACCGCAATGAGAAGCCCGCGCACCACAGCGAAGAGTAACCCCCACTCGCCACAACTAGAGAAAGCCCGCGCGCAGCAACGAAGACCTAATGCAGCCAAAAATAAATTAAAAAAAAAAAAACTACAAGGAAACGTGGTTTCAAATGATTCCCCTCATAGACACATGTGAAACTTTTGTCTAGTGTTTAAAGTAAAATGAAACTTTCTTTCACTGAAAGTGTTGAATAGGGTTCAGGCCATTTTTTTTCCCCAAGTTATGTTATCAGATGGTCATGAACACTGATTACCTATAACATGGTTCTCCCTCCACAATTTTCTTTAAAAATAACAATTGAAAACTAGTACACTAGTTTACTGGGTGGGATAGCTCTGGGACCTCATTTTCTTGACATGTTTGATAATTTCTTCCAAAACGTTTGAACAGTTATAGAACACACTTCTTTCTCACACCAGTATATTGGGACCTTTTTGTTTTGCTTAATTGTGCTTTGGCTTCAGAGCAGTTCTTGCTGCCTAAATGAGTTGGGAAGGTGGAGTTTTGTCACAGAAATCTGTTTCTTTAACCAATGAAATAAAAGGTCCCGGAGATGTAATTGCTTCTAGTAACGGATCTTAAGAAGCAGCAAGACGTACCTTTCTGGTTCTGATCACACTGGTTCTCATCACTTGGTTGGTTCTTAAAGGAGCTTGGGATCTACCAGATGCTCTCAGAACTCTCTCAGAATGTTCTAGGAGAGGCAAAGCCCAAAGAGGTGGCCCTGTTCTTTACTGACCACTAGCCCAGTGGCTTCTGGTGCAGAGGTCATGTTGCTGGGTGGGGGGAGCCATGGAACCCTTGGCACCTCGTGGCTTCATTTCTGGCATGCCCTTTGCCCTCTGAATGAAGGACCACTTTTGCAGAAATAATTATCTACAAACCAAAGCCTGGTTATGAATAAAGAAAGGAAAGGAAGAAGGAAGGCAAAACAGTGTTTAAGTCATAGTGAAAGTTTCATGGAGTGGGGTTCCCTCTGTGGGCTGAAGATTTCCTATGAAACTGTCCTTCTAGAGGGACACGGTAATGATTTTTTGCCAGAGAAAAAGAAAATGGAGAAACATTTTTGCCAAACTCCTTCCCCAGTCATAGCTGGAAAGATAACTGCCAAGCAGGAGATTGGTCTCAAAATAGCTGGGTTATCTTTTTCTACTAATGGATCTAACTGATTGAGCAGCGGCAGTTGCTGCTAACAGCTACATGGGCATACATGCTCTGCAGACCAGGAGCATTGTTCTCTCTGGTCCTGGACCAGTGTTCACAGAGGACAGTGGATGGCCTGCATCTCAGCACATCTGGGTCTTCTGTGGGCAGGCTAGTTAGAAACCACAGCTTTGTGGCATTTCTCAGCATTGAGGATTTAGAGCCTGAACCCTTAGCAGCCTGGGATGTCGAGAAGAGCAGGGTTTTTGTTGTTGCTGGATTGTTGTTGTTGCTGTTTTTTTTTTAATAGCTTTATTGAGGTGTAACTTATAAACTATAAAATTATAGTTTTTTCATCTATTCACCAGTTAATGGGCATTTGGGTTGTTTCCAGCAACGTATTTTTTTAAGGACTGTGTTATCGCCTAATACTTAAAAAGTAATTTAAATGTCAACTTGGAAAAACATAGGGTTGGGAAGCAAAGTTCACAAGGAAGGATGTGGCACTTGGAGATTTTGTAAGCCTGTTACGACTTAGTAGGTAGAGGGCAGAATCTTGCAGCTTCTATGAGCCTCTGTTGGAGCTGTTACGTTGAGCTAATGAATCTACGAGCAGTGCATTACCTCACTCCACCAATCCGTGCTGTGGCTAATGAGCCCACCGGGTTACTGTGTCTGTGTTCAGATGAGCTGAAGGCACATGATGCAGCTGATTTGTCCACGAGCACATACATCTCATGTAATTTTAAAAGAATTCAAAAACTGCTGCTGCGAGTATACCTTGGGCGTTAGATAGTCCAGGTACTACTGTTCTTGGTGCTGGAGGTGCAATGGTCCTTGGCCTTAATTTACTTAATTTCCTTAGTTTCTACTAAGGAGACAGAGTAAACAGGTAATATCCTGTCAGGTAGTGACAAACCTTTTGATGAAAGAGAAGCAAGAAACAGCTGGAGAGAGGGCGGGAGGAGGAGGGTGGAGGAAGCTGTCTCTGAGACCCAGGTGGGCGGGTATCCAGGAGAAGGGCCTCCAGGCAGAAGGAGAGCAGGTGCAGGATCCCTGCGGTGGAATTGGTTTGGCCTGTTCCGAGCACAGCCCAGTAGGCCATTGTCCTGGAGCACAGAGATGGGGGTAGGGAGGGGAGGCCACAGCCCAGACTGGCTTGATTGCAGGCATGATCCATGCTTTTGGTGCCTCTTCTTACCCTGTGGTGAAAAGGACAAAAGTCACTAATGACTTTATTCAATGATAGACTTGAGAGCTGAGGATAAAAACCACCTTTCATTGTTTCTCTTCCCCTGCTTAGATAGTTCAGTCCTGTGTCCCTTTTTTAATGCTGACAAGGGAAACGGTTTACTGTACTTAAAAAAAAAAAAAAAAAGTACTGTTTTTCATCCATTGGGCAAAAAAAGTATAACACCAAGTGTTGGTGATTGTGGTAAAATAGCACAGCGGTTGTAGGAGCACAGATTGCCGCAGCCACTTCGGAGAAAGTATCCGGCAGTAGCTAACAAACCCGAAAAATCTTCACGTACCCCATGCCCCAGCAGTTGTGTTTCTAGGAGAATTCTCACCGATGTGCACAAGGAGACATCGAGAGCTTCTTGCCACACAGTTGGTGTTAGCAAAAACCTGGAAGCCGCCTAAATGTCTCTCGGTAGAGGAAGTCCAGAAACCAGCTCATGCTGCTGTGCGGCCTGGAAGGTGTGAAATTGTGGGGCAGCCCGGCAGCCTGGAGTCTACGAGCGGAAGGTCTTTTTCCTCAGGGAACCCCAGTTTCATTCTTAGAGCCTTTCAGCCGACTAAAGGAAGCCCACTCAGATTTCTGAGGGTAATCTCTTAAAGTCTACTGGTAGTTAGCCACATCGACAATTCTTACCCGGCCGCACCGAAATTAGTATTCAATTGACTAGGTACTGTAGCAGACACATAAAATTAGCCATCACAAAGGGATACCATACAGAAGTTAAATCGGAATAAACCCAGTTAATACATATCAAGGTAGACAGGTCTCAGAAGCATAACACTGAATTTAAAAAAGGATGTAAAATGTATTACATGATACTGTTTATTTTATTAAATGTACAAAGCAAAATTATCAATCCTGACTATATGTGTGTATAAATATGAGTTAGAAAGTTTACAGTCTTAACTAGTGGTTCTCTGGGGAGAAGAAAAAGGGATATGAGACTTGGATAGGGTGGCTGAAACACCTTGTGGTTTTGCAGTGTCGTTCTGTAACGTTTTGATTTCTTTTCAGCAAAGGAAATTAATATGACAGTGTTAACCATTATGAATTCTTGGGAGGACTGCAGGTAGTTGGAGAATCTTCTTTTTCTCCCCCACTCCCTCCTTTTTTTAAGGGAAAGAAAAGAAGATCGGAAATACTTGCCCATGTAGAATTGGTCCATATTGTGATGCTATTGGAAGATTAATTATATTCATCTAAAATCAGGAGTAAGATTACAAGAAGGCATCCAAAAAGAAAAAATACTGTAGAGACTCCCATAATTTCTCACCCTAAAATAGTGCTCTCTGTCATAAAAGCGTTTTCATCCCACTTTATTGCACAATTCTCAAGGAACTTGTCTGGAGGCCTGAGTGGTGCGCGCAAAGTCAGTGCCCAGGCCTGACTCTGCGTCTCACTGCCTGTGGGATCTTCGGCGAGGTTTTTGTTTTGTTTTTTTTTTTTTGCGGTTCGCGGGCCTCTCACTGTTGTGGCCTCTCCCGTTGCGGAGCACAGGCTCCGGACGCGCAGGCTCAGCGGCCATGGCTCACGGGCCCAGCCACTCCGTGGCATGTGGGATCCTCCCGGACCGGGGCACAAACCCGTGTCCCCTGCCTCGGCAGGCGGACTCCCAACCACTGCGCCACCAGGGAAGCCCTTCGGCGAGGTTTTTACATTTAACATCTCAGAGCTTCACATCTCATCTGTAAAATGGGGAGGATAACCATCGCCTTGTTAGGATCTAATGAGCAAACCCGTGTGAAGTGCTAGGCACAGAGCCTGAAATGTAGGCTGCAGAGTGTCAAAATGTATCTCAAAAGGAAAAAAAGAATAAAGAGTTTTGAACTGAATAAAGCAGATAATAATTACACCTCCAGTTTCCTTTGTACTGCAGACTTCTGGAAGTTTTTGCGTTCACGGTCTCTCTCATCCTGACGTGACGCTTTGAGGCAGGAGAGCCCGGATCGTTTGTTTTCATGTTACAGAAAGGAAGCGGTAGTGCCTGGAGACTTCTGTGTAAATAGGAATGCTCATCCATCTGAAGAGCTGACTAATATTTTCTGTCTTCTGTCTTGCAACGTTAATTACTACAGTTGATTCAGTGCACTGTCAGGTGCCTTGAAGAACACACAGTAGGTGCTCCATAAATATTAGTTACTATTTCAGTGAATTCTCGTACCCCTCATGAGGTGGAAATTAGAGGTTTTCCCATATAGAGGAGGAGACTGAGGCTCAGCACGGAGGGATGCGATTTGCCTGAGGACTCAAGGCCAAAGTATTTTTTATGCAATATTCCCCCACCCCTCAGGTTCATTGCTACTAGGGTGGCATGTTACAAATTATAAATGATACAAATTGATACGTAATACAAGTTGCTAGCTGGTAGCCTAGATAGATCATACAGACTAGAGGGCCAAAACATTGTTCACATTTGACTGACAGGAAGCATTTTTGTGTATTTATATCTTTGAATATGAGTATTTTTGCTCTAGCTCAATATTTCAAACAAAAAACATCTTAGTTGTCTAACTTTCCTTTACTTGGCTTCTGCTCCCCTTTCAAGATGGGTATGAAAAACATGGCTCTTCTGACCATCAGTTAGCCCACAGGCATCTGCCTTTTTGCCAAATTTACTCGTCAGTACTTTCCCTAAAGGCAGGGGACATAATTACATACTGATGATGTTAGTCTAGGAACAGCAGCTTCCGACAACACATGCAAGAGGAAGTGAGATTTTTTACAAATGACTTCTATCTAGAAGTATTCTCAGTTAGCCCTTATGAACAGGTATTCTTGTCACCTGAAATTAAAATGTGCCTTGATTAGTTTAAGCATTTGTGACATTGCTAGATTAATTTGTATGAGATTATTTGGAATAAAATATCGAAATTTTCAGAGACATACAGTACCTGAATCAAGTTATAAAAAAACTCTGTATTAGAGATTCTTAAATCACTTTTAAAGTTTATTCCAGTGTAAATATAACCCACACTTTTCAACTGAGAAAATTAAGCACTGAAATATCAAATAAGTTGTCCTTGGTCTTGTAGAGAACTGGAAAAAGAAATGGAAAGAGAAACTAATTCTTAGGAATTTAAAATCAGCTCAGTTTAACTAGCTAGCTAGTCATAATTGTATTTATGCTTCATAGTCTATAGTTTCATACTGGTAAAGGTAATAATTTTTCAATAATGAAAGAAAAATCTAAATGGTGAGAAAGTTAAAAACCATCGTAAGATTGTATAATTCGTTTTAAAATTATGATCTGTAACGGTACAGGAGGCAGAGGAAATGTATGAGATAAATGGACCAACTAGAAATCTGGTGGAAAGTGCCTGTAGGGTCCGAGTGGCCTGTTCCTCAGCAGTTTTGGAAGTAGCTGAGCACTGATTCTCCAGTGCTGCGGAGCTCTTGTGATAGGACCAGCCCTCTTCATTATGAGACATAGCACAGGTACAACAGTGATGTTGCCAGTCATCTTATTTTAGCCTAGATGGTCCATATTCTTCCCTGAATGAAGATGAAACTCATTCTGGTTCAAAGTGGTTTGCCACATTATCCTCCTTGCCAAGCAGTAACTGTTGGGATACATACTAAGCTTTTGTTATAGATGGTAACAAAATAGTGCTTCTTGGCCCGATAATGCCTTTTATAATTTATTTTGTTTTGTTTTGTTTTTATGTTTATTTATTTATTTTTAACATCTTTATTGGGGTATAATTGCTTTACAATGGTGTGCCAGTTTCTGCTTTATAACAAAGTGAATCAGTTATACATATACATATGTTCCCATATGTCTTCCCTCTTGCGTCTCCCTCCCTCCCACTCTCCCTATCCCACCCCTTTATTTTGTTTTTGTGCTTGGAATCTTAAACCTTTTATTCCTAGCGCCAAACTTAAAATGGATTTGTTCATTACTGCTGGTGATTCTCTCTACATTTGAGGCTCTATAAACAATTCAGGTCTTAACAGGCCTTGACACAGCATGACCTTTGACCCAGCTGCTGCCCTCCCTCCAAAATGTAGGACCCATCCAATTCACAAGGACATCCACTGTAAAAATTTTATGGATTGTGGAATATGACAGCGCACTGCTTTTTTGTTCCTGGGTTTAAAAATAACATGTACTTCAGCTAAAATAACTAGATTAATGGCCAACAGCCAGTGTAGAAATGGATTTTCCACTGTTCAGAGAGGCCAGAATTTCCAGGGGAAACATTTCTGTAGCTAAACCTAAAATAAAGAATTGAAGTGTATGTTGAACTTAACAAGCTTAAAAATTCTTACATTTTCTCTGAAGCTGATTGTAGTCTCATGTCTTAGTTGAACTTTTTTCCTGTTGAATCATTTGGATAGTGGTTTATGCTTGGTATTAACTTTGGAAGTTCTCATTATTTCATTGTTTTTGAAATTTTAAGATGGGAGTTATATGTAAACATTTCAAGAATTATATCAAGAAATCAAATTATACTTTCCCATTATTTGAATATGCTGAACGAAGAATAATCTTAAGAAAAAACACAGATCTTAGCTTCTTTTTGTAACTGTTTATCTGCTAGAGGACGGAGCTTGCTCTGTTGATTTCCTTATACATGTTACCATCTAGACTCAGCCACGTGAGATTATTTTAAGAATTTTAAATGATGTTTTAAGAATAGTTTTACCTTTTTATTAGAACTTATATTCTTACCATCCAGACTTGGTGTTGTAAGATTATTTTAAGGATTGTAGATGAGGTATTTGAAAAATAGTTTTTTTATTAGAAAGCAACCATTTTCTAATGAAGTTATTAGATTTTAAAAATTACTGAAATCTCATACATTGCCGATGAGAATGTAAAATAGTACAGCCAACTCTGGAAAACAGTTCGGCAGTTTCTTATGAAGTTAAATGTACACCTACCATGTGACGCAGCAGCTGAACTCTCAGGTGTTTATTCTAGAGATATGAACACTCACGTTCACACAAAAACCTGTACATGATTGTCCATATCAGGTTTATTTGTAATTGCCAAAAACTGGAAACAACCCAAATGGTCAACAGTTAAATGGCTAAACTGTGATAGATCCATTCTCTGGACCACTGATAGCAAAGAAAGGGAACAAACTTGATACGCCCAGCAACTGGGATGGTTCTTAAGGGCATTGTGCTGAGTGAAAAAGTAAATCTCAAAAGGTCACATACGGTGACCCACTTATATTACATCCTCACAATGACAAAACTATTTTTGTGACTGAGATCAGCGGTTGCCAGGGCTTAGGATTGGTGGGGAGGGTGTGGCTGTAAAGGGGTGGCATCAGGGAGATCTTTGTGCTAATGGAACAGTTCTGTATAATAACTGTGGTGATGGTGACTGTTATACAAATCTATACGTGTGATAAGATTTCATAGAAACAAAGCACACACCCTGCAGATTAGAGACATGAAAACTGGTAAATCCAAATAAGGTCTATAGTTTAATAGTGTTGTATCAATGTTGGTTTCCTGGTTTTGATGATGTACTATGGCCATATAAGTTACCATTGGAGGAAGCATACATGGGAACTCTTTGTACAGTTTTTATAACTTCTTGTGACTCTTAAACTATTTCAAAATTAAAAGCTTAAAAACAAAACAAAGAACTTGAGGAAAGATGATAGAAATAGCAGCTGTGGCGACAGGTCCCCGTGATCAGGTACTGAGGCTGACCATCTTGCAGAGGGACTGGTGAGGGGTCAGCATTGGCTCTGGAGCTTCATGGCTACTGGTTGTGAATGAGGCTCAAACAGCTGACTGGCTCCAGGAAAACAAGCTGAGTGGACTTCCAGTTAAGCGTGGCCTATTGACCTCAAGTCTTTTTCTTCTCTTCCTTTTGAGAATACATTAAAATGATGGCAAAGGAACTTAAAGAAAACGCCTGTAAATCCATAGTGTAGAGACCTGAAAAAGGAAATATCAGTTGACAAAAGGCCTAAAGAAATTTGGGTTGTTAGAAATGGACGGAGGTGTGGTAGACTGCCTTAAGAGAACTGAAAGAAACTGCAGAGAGGAGTACCAGTGATAGCTGAGCCCTTCACCCCAGAGAACCCCAAAGGCTGGGGAACAGGCCCCACAGAAGGTAGAGATGGAGGGGACACGCAGGGCTAGAATAGGCGTTACACAGGTGGTTAAACTGCCAGGTCCCCTTTCCTGCCCTAGCCACCACTATTACAGCTGCTCCCTCGGCGTGGCAGCCTGGAGATTCAGTCTCAGGATGTGTTGAATCAGAGGCACTCTTGACTTGGAAACACCAGCTGAGGTACTGGAATTCAGGAAAAATCAGCACAGGAAACCTGTGGGATTCCCAACCCCCTTCCAGACCTGGGAAAGCTGACCACCTGGTGATTGCCCCTTCCCCCGCCCAGTGATAGGAAATTAGAAACTTCTCTGGAGAGACCCAGTGGCCCCTGGTTACCGTCACTTGGCCAGTTTCTTTGCAGCTGACTTGCTGTCCAGTCACTCTGAATGAAGCCTACTGGTCAGTAGCCACCCTGTATGCATGCGCACACACTTCCAGCCAACATTTTAGGGCTTTACTCCTAAATACAAACTGACAGTCAAGGATCACCAGACATTTGGGGAAAGCCTCCAACACAAAAGACAGTTGGATACCAAACAGTGAGAAGAAATAACCAGACAGTATGGGGAACTGGCAGAAAATATCCCCCAAATTACAGTTTATTCAAATAAGAGATGATACTGCATCCATAAAACAACAGGATGCTTTTAAAAAGGAATAACCAAAAAAACCTGAAAGAGCCCAAATTAAAAATATGATATCAAAAGTTTGAAAAGCATCAGAGGAGTTAGAATGTACAGTTGAGGATATCTGTCAGAGATAGAACAAAAAGTGGAAAATCAGAGAAAAAGGGTAAGATCATTAGAGAATAAATCCAGGTCATATAAAATCCTCCTCAGAGTTCCAGAGAATGAAGAGGCAAGAATCAAAACAGGAACAGTTTTCAGACCTGAAGGACGTAATCTTCTCTATGGGTAGGGTCTGTTGAGTGCCCAGTAAAATAAATGAAAAAAGTACCCACACTGAGACAGACCATTGGGTAGTTTCAGAGCACAGGGATAAAGAGGAGGGTTCCAGAAATAAACAAGCCCCCTCCCACCACCTGCCCCCCACCAAAGAAAAAAGTCATATACAAATGACAGCCGAGTTCTCAATAGCAAAACTGGATATTGAAGACTGGAGCAATATCTTTAAAATCCTAAGGGAAAATCACTTTCGACCTGTAATACACAGCCCAGCGAAATACCAGTTAAATGTCAAAGTAAAGATAATTTCAGACATGTGGGGACTCAAATTTACCTCCTGCGTCATTTCTTAGGTCACTCTTGGAGAATGACCTCCAGCAGATAGCAATAAATGAAGAAGGAGGGGGCTTCCCTGGTGGCGCAGTGGTTGAGAGTCCACCTGCCGATTCAGGGGACACAGGTTCGTGCCCCGGTCCGGGAGGATCCCACGTGCCACGGAGCGGCTGGGCCCGTGAGCCATGGCTGCTGAGCCTGCGCGTCCGGAGCCTGTGCTCCGCAACGGGAGAGGCCACAACAGTGAGAGGCCCGCGTACCGCAAAAAAATAAAAAATAAAAAAAATAAATGAAGAAGGAGGAGGAAGATGTGGAATCCAGCTAATGAGACTGTCACACAGGGGACCAGAAAGGGACATGCAAGGGCAACAGTGCGGCAGGAACGGTCAGGCCAGACTGAGTAAGAGGACGGAGAGTCCTTGGAGGAAGTTCTGGGGGAAAAAATGGAATGGAAGATTAGCTGACAGCTTTGTACATTTGAAAAACAGTGATAGGCTCCTATGAGATCCGATGGAGCGTGTGGAAACATTTAAGGTAGATACATAGAAAAATCTAAGGCGGGGGTGGGAATGAGACAATTATTAATCCCAGGAGAAACAAAAAGAGTATATCAAGAAAGGAAGCATAATTCTTCTACATTCCTTGCATTGTAGTGACCAGTATTTACAAAGTCATAATAAACCTTGACTGTTGATTTACCAGGAAACTGTTATTTAATTATATAGGAGAGACTGGGAAAGGGAAAGTAGGGTTGTCTACCGTAGCAGAAATCCAGTACTTATTGTCCAAAATTGAGAAGCCAAGAATATTCATCAAAACTATGGCAGCAAATACAAAAGAGCACTTGCAAGCAAGCTGTTATGTGGGTGTAAGGCCAGGGGTGGGGAAGGGTTGGGGCAGGGGTTCTTTTTCACGATAAGCCGTTATACTGTCTAATAAAGTTATTATAGTCTTTTTCTACTAACTCGTAATGGAGGACCTTTTTATCCCAAAGAGTCATGTGTCAAGTATCTGCTGCTTTGGATGTTGTATGGTTTTTTATTCTTTTTGTTGCTTGGTCCTCTACAAACAAGGTACACATTTTGGGAGGTGGGTAAAGGGATTTGGCTGGTCTATCTGGAATGATTCATATTGTGAACCTTATGGTTTGTAGGTGTGACAGATATACTGTCACCGTGTGTTCTGGGTCACGAAGCCAGAGACCCATAGGAATGATTTCTTGTCTGTACTTCAGATTTAGGGTAGCATTTTAAATTTAGGCCAATGTTCTAAATAGTTGCCTGTTTTATACTTGTCATAGCACTTCTGTCTATGTTTATGACCTTCTGGTGATATAGAAATGACACTTTTAAAAATGAAAACCATGACATCTGCAGAGATAGAGCATCATGAAGTCCATAATGGGAAACCACGTCTCCCCCTCCACTGCTGTGAGCACAGGACCTACCGCACACTCCATGAATAATGAGTGAACTGATGGCTGGGAAAAAATGCCAGTGACCACCTAGAAAGAAAGTTCTAGGCTGGCCTATGTCTTAGGGCCGTCAGCAACACCCACCCCCATCCCTTCCCCAGTAATTAGGCAGAGCAAAAACAACATCTCTTGGAAATTCCTGTTCTACTGATAGCCAAAACACTGCCCATATAATTAAGTTCCTATCATGCGCCCCTGTTTCTTAGCACTATCATGACAGCCATTAACTTACCTAAACCCAAAAGGGAGCATCAGCTTCTGGACTCATGGCCCCCACAGGGTGTACTTTGTAGAGATGGAATGTCTGCTATCTGCTTCATTTACAGTAAATTCTAGGCAGCTCCTGGGCAGGCAGGGAACTGCCAGGGTCATATGCACCTCACTACTCCATCAGTTAGGATGGAAGTGCTCTTCACTACTTTCAAACCATGACTTTGTGGACGGTACCATCAGGCACACGTGGGGATCCTAGGTTATGCAGTGACACCATCTAAAGATTGCTTGGTCTGCTGTTCGCTTATTTTATTAATTTGTTTTTTTTGTTTGTTTGTCAGAATGTTATGGAACAGTTCAATCCTGGGCTACGAAATTTAATAAACCTAGGAAAAAATTACGAAAAAGCTGTTAATGGTAAGTCTGTTTTCTAAATTTATAAATATAGAATGCATATGAAAGCCATTCATTAAATATTTTACTTAATTTTTAAATGCTTGCTACTGAATTTTTAAAATATCTTTAAATTGGTAGAAACCATTTATTAATCTGTAGAACTTTGCAATGATAAGATATTAGTATACTTGAAATGAGTACGTTGAATAATAGGCTACCAAAAGTGACATATCTTAAATATCAGATTTTGCTTTTTGACACTGCTTAATCTTTTATATCATTGACATAAACATGTTTTCTACTTTTTACACCAAATTCTTTGTAAACTAATAACATATATAAAAAGTGTACTTAAAATTTTAAGATCCTGAAGCATAGGAATTATTCTCCTTTTTATTTATGTAGAAGAATTTCTTGTCTTTGGGTGTATCACTTTTGATAGTAATATGAGAAATAAAATGTTTAGCCTGAATGGAAAGACATCTAAATTAAAGGTTGAACTTAGATTCTCATTTCAAAATGAGTGCTTAATTTAAAATGAACTCAGGCATTGGCTTTTGTCTCTCTGTGAACCAGAGTTGTTTGCTGGTTTGAACAGATTTCATCTGAGGAAGCCAATGTGCATCTACACATGCATTCCCCTCCCAAAAGGGGAACGTTATCAGTGATCACCTTGATGTGGACCATTTTTTTAAAGTCTTTATTGAATTTGTTACTGTATTGCATCTGTTTTATGTTTTGCTTTTCTGGCCCCGAGGCATGTGGGATCTTAGCTCCCCAACCAGGGATCAAACCCACACCCCCTGCATTGGAAGGTGAAGTCTTAACCACTGGACCATCAAGGAAGTCCCTTATCAGTGATCACCTTGAAAACTCAAGATGCTAACAATCACCAAATTCTAACATGGTCAGAACAATTCTCCATATGTAGCAAGTGTCACCCCCAAAATATTCAGACCCCAGTTTTACCATCTACCCTGGTTCACTAAGACCAGCACGTAACATAAGTAGAAAATTTAGTTTCCAGCGGTTTGAGATTTGAAGAAAGCTTCAGACCAAGCTTTGTGTCTTTTTTTCCCCTCTTCTTTCTCTCTTTCACAATACCCCACCTTTGGCTGCTCCCCGATGATGTTTTGAAAATAAACCTGCGCCCTCACACCCTCAGTGTGAGCCTGCTCCAGGAAAGGGGAGGTGCTGGCGAGACTCGGGACTTTGGAGTACGGACGAACTATCGTTTCAGTCACTGCAAAAGTAAACTGCTTGTTGACTTCCTTCTGGATCTCTGTGCTCTTGGCCAGACGTGTTCAGTGTCAGGAAATGCAGCAGACCTGAGATTTCCCTCCCTCTCCCTCTAGCCGTACCAGTGACTTCTATGGGTGCCCCCTCCCTCCTTCAAAGAACTGGAGCCTTGTTTTGGAAGCTGACTCTCTCCTGATGATTACCTAGTCACAAGACCACAAAGTCATCGCTTTATCCATCCCCGGGAAGGAAATCACTCTGACCTGCAGTGATTTTTTTCTTTCTAGCACGAGCTGCCTCTCTGAGGCAGAGTTTTACAAGGTGACGCAGTGAAGAGCCCACAGCTTAGCCTCCTGCTAACAGGGCTTCTCCCCAGCAGCCTCTACCAGTTTAACACCTCCTGGGGCCTATTCTGCCTTTCATAATGTGTTCCAGGATTTCTGCAGGCCATCTGTTTTTGGCTGAAGCCATTGAGGAACTTCAATAAAATGTGTAAAGTCGTTGGTAAGAATCTGTAGTATAGTCGAGGATGCCAGATGTGCAGTCAACAGTTAGATTATAGCCAGCGCAGCAGCACAGCTGATGAAGAGCATAGGCCGAGCAGCGGCCCAGGAGTTTGAGAGGAGGCCGGTGGAGTATGGAGCAGGCAGAGGCCGTGTAGGAGCTGAGGCAGCTGACAGACGTTAGGTTTCAGTAGGCAGACGCTGCTTATTAGTGCTTCAGGCAGAAAAGACAGCATCCAAGCCGAGACCAGGGGTCCACGCTAGCATGGGTGAGAAGCTGTGAGGGAACAGTAAAACATAAGGTGGAATAAGGTCCTGCTATGAATGCATTTGGATGCAGCATCTGTTACCTATTGCCGCATAACAAACTGCCTCTAAGCTTGGTGGCTTAAGACAACAATAGTTCATTATTTTCAGTCGTCCTGTAAAGGCAGTGCAGTTGTCTGTACCCCTGGGACTCTGCAGTTGCAGTGGACTGGGGCTGAGCTCACTTCCTCTCTCAGGCATAGCTGGCTGTCCCAAGAGTACAAGCCCCGTGGGAGTTATGCCTGCTCGTACCCCATTGGCCAAAGCAAGTCACATGACCAAACAGCCGATCAGCATCCTAGACAATTATACCACCTGGGAATTCCGGGAGGTGTGATTCATTGAAGGCCATGACTGTAAAAATCTACGATGAACTCTGTGGAGTGTGACAGGCTTACCCTGTGGCCAGTGGGAGGCCATTGAAGGCTTTTGAGCAGAACTGTAACCTATTGAAATCATATTGATATTTTAAGGAAAGTTTTTCTGGTAGAAATGTGTATTTTAGATTGATGAAGTAGTTGATCAACCACTAAAAATTAATAAGCTTCATTCCTTAAAACAGTAAGTGGTAGAAAATCTCTAATATATCCACAAAAGGGGACAGAATTATGAAAATATTAGTTTATTTTTTCTGGATAAATTATAATTTTTAAGTTAATGCAGCTTTATCAAAAAGCAGGATATTTTACTAGACTAAGAAGGTTAATAAGTCAACAGTTAATGGAAAAATTTCAATGTGTGGATGCAAACCAAAAATTTTATTTAAGTGTTGTGTAATCCTGTATTACCATTCTCCCCCATTAATTTGCTTTTCAGCTTATCAGCACCTTGCAATTTTAAATCTTCCCACTAAAATATTACATATATTAACTTGACAGTTTACTGGCTATAAACCTTGTTTTTTGGTGGAGTCATCTCTTTTTCAGTGCTAGCTGAGACCAAAGAGTCAAAAAGCACCGTGATTTAGAACTGCCGGGGTTGTGTGCACTGCGTCTGCTTCGCCATTGACCTTGGGCATGTCCCGGAATATCTCTCTGTGCTCCACTTCGTGAAACGGGGTGATAACATCACCACCCTATGTCTTAATGTAGTGTGGTAGATTAATTAATTTAAGTAATGATTTGGAAAGTTTACATAAATGCTATTTGTTACTGCTCTTTTTTATAATTACGCTTTACAGTTATCCTTAGTCTTATGAAACAATAGTATAGTAGAGCATTAGATTTCATGAACTTGTATATATATGTAGTAAAAGCTGTAACTTTCATAATTTTTTTAATTCTACAAGACATGCAAAAATAGATTAATTTGCCTTGAAAATACTACTTTTTTTGGCCTGCAGTATCTTTGGCGGGACTTGGGCATTAATTCATTCTGTGACCTCCTCCCCCACCTTTTTAAAACTTGAAATACCTTTTAAAATTCATCTTTTAAAAACAATACCCATGGGCTTCCCTGGTGGCGCAGTGGTTGGGAGTCCGCCTGCCGATGCAGGGGACGCAGGTTCATGCCCCGGTCCGGGAAGATCCCACATGCCGCGGAGCGGCTGGGCCCGTGAGCCGTGGCCGCTGAGCCTGCGCGTCCGGAGCTTGCGCTCCGCAGCGGGAGAGGCCACAACAGTGAGAGGCCCGCGTACCGCAAAAAAAAATAATAATAAAAAAATAAAATTAAAAACTATACCCATTATAAACTGGTGTGGCCTCAGGTTTTCTTCTCAGTGAGAGGAAAGGAGCCTGAGAGGGGTTGCTTAGGGCTCTTTTATCTCCCAAATCCTGTGGTCTCCAAAGCTGCAGGGCAAAGTGATGTCTGTGTATGAAGCTGGCCTTTGAGCAAGATAAAATATTTTCTCCAAAGTCACACTAAATAGGCTAGATCTTATTGAAAAGCTTGCTTGTTGTACACCTTCAGTCTCCTGAAACCCAGCCTGTGTAAAGTGACAGAAGGAATGGGTATTAGCAGTTCCATTAGTTTGTCCAATACTCACACTGTTAGGGCATTTTATAGATTCAAATCCTTTGTTTCAAAAAGGATAACTAGGGCTTCCCTGGTGGCGCAGTGGTTGAGAGTCTGCCTGCTGATGCAGGGGACACGGGTTCGTGCCCCGGTCCGGGAAGATCCCACATGCTGCGGAGCGGCTGGGCCCGTGAGCCATGGACACTGAGCCTGCGCGTCCGGAGCCAAAAAAAAAAAAAAAAAAGGATAACTAACTTGTCCAGGAAGGTCATGTTGTTGGAAGTAACAGTAGAATTCAAACCCAGATTTGTCTTGCTCCTGACTCCCACCTACAACCTCCCCGCACCCTCCAAAAAAGAAAGAGGAAAGGGAAAAAAAAAGGAAAAGAAAAACAAATCAGAAGCATATTTCTGTACCTTATAATGTAGTTTTCAGAATCAGTTTGAAAGGAGAAATGTGATTTTTAAGATAATTAGAATCCAGCTTGTATAGCAGTAAGAGTTTTCCTGTCTCTGCCAAAAAAGAGCAGAAAGAAAAGCAGAGCATTCAGTTATTTTTCAGGTAATTTCATTTTTTTTTTGAAATGATAATGTATTTCAGATTTCATAGATTTCTCTCCTGGCAACAAGTATGGTAGTTGCTTGTGTCTCAGAATATCTTTTTCAATAGAAAAAGTAAAAATGTCATAGAAGGCCCAGGCGCCTAGACAAGCCCACACAAGCCCCTCTAGCTAACAGTATTGCAGACCTGTATTGCTGTAGAATGACCAGCTTGCTGCAGTGGATGTGTTCCAGCCCCAATTCCGTGTTAGGAACATATCCCCTCTGGAGCTGGCCTGAGGAGCAGGCAGAACCTTCTCCGGACCCCCAGTCTCTGCCACTGCTGAAGGTTCCCCAGGGCTGGTCAGAGGCGAGGATCCCGTGAGGGCTTTCCGGTGGGTGGGGGGCCTGCAGGAGTGCAGTGGAGGGACCTCTGCCCCTGGCACAGCTCGCTAGCTCAAGCCCTGCCCCCTGAGAGCCACGCTTGCCTCAGCCGCGAGGGACTCCGGGGTGTTTGGAAGAAAACCTCTGTGTCGTTTCCTCCTTTCCATGTGTAAGTGATGATTGTGTGTGTCACCTTCCCTGTCTAGCTATGATTCTGGCGGGAAAAGCCTACTACGATGGAGTGGCCAAGATCGGTGAGATTGCCAGCGGGTCCCCTGTGTCGACAGAGCTGGGTGAGCTGACCGTCCGTTACATATACACCCAACTTGAGTGCGGTTCCGGAGCCTTTGTCCTGCGAGCCCTGATGAGAACATACAAAGTGGCCCGGATCCAGAATGGAAAAGAGGGCTAGCCCAGCACTCGGGTTTGTTCACCTCTGCGGTGATTGACTCCTCCGTGGTCTGTCCAAAGTGGAGGCTTAGTTAAGGGCAGGCCACTAGGAACTGGGCTTCTGCCTCTGAGGTTTGGGCCCTAGTTCCCTGCTGATCCCTGAAGTGTGAAGCCGGGGGAGCCTTGAGCCACATTTTTAACTGAAGGGGATGTGCACGCAGCCTCCGGCCTCTGGCCGAGCGTTTCCTGTGACTCACCTTGCAGAGAGTCCAGCCCCTTTACGTTCTGCTCTTGGCTGTCACTGCTTCCACAGTTGCTCTCGGTTGTGATTTTTCCGGTTTTGCTGGTATGAATCGATCCCCTGTGCACACGCGGAGGGCGAGGGCAGCCGCACCCTCGGCAGCACCAAGGCTTCTATTTACAGAGCCGGTTCACTGTACCATCTCCGAAGCGGGGAAAGGTGGATTTTTTTTTTTTTAATAGTCCCACACATAACCATCATTTTAATAACTTGTTAAATATGTTTTACTTGACAGAGGGTGACATTTCAGAGTTTAAAATGTTTGTCAGAATTTGAAAGGTTCAGAAAACCAGAGGAAAGGATTGGTAAAGTGTGTGTTTAAAGAAATGTGTGTTCCTCTCCAATTAAAACGTAGAAAGGGAAGCAGAGGGGCAAAGGCGCATATGTTTAAGGTTCAAATAATTCACACCATTCGTATGTTAAGTGTCTTGAGGGTTTTCAGGATTGCTTGGGAAACTCCTAACTGACCCATAAAAGCCAAGGAACAAATTCAAGGTGTGATGATGGTTCTGGGGTTGGGGGCTGGGCTGCTGCGTCTGCAGTGGATCTGGGCGCTCGTTAACATTCTCTGACAGCTTTTGTACCGGAAGAGTTCATAGTCTTGAAACCTGTAGGCAAAAGCTAAGCCTGAAGTGATGCTGGGTGATGAATAAGTCAGTACTGCGATACTGAATAGAATCAGCTATGTGTAGAAAATTTCAAAGCCCTGACTTGTATTCTGTTGTTCTGGCAAGGTCTGAACTATAGCAACTCTGTCCAAAGTGGATCAGTTTAATAAAATACACACTGTGTTATGTAGACAGAAGCAGATAGTAAAATTTAGGACATTTGAGGGATGATTGGGGTGATTATAGGGTTCCAAAAATAGAACTAAATTAAAAAGAAACAGCCTATTTGTGTCAGGCATCAGGGGAAAAAGAAGTATGACCCTTATGTTAAAACATACGGCGCTTTGACACCGTCATTCAGTTTGCCTTTTTAATGTTTTATGATTCTTGCCACTGTTTAAATAAGACTTCTGTTCCACACCTTATTTGATTCAGCTGTGAGTTCATAATGTTGAATCAGCTGTTTCCACAGCAACCGTGTTGTTATAAACACGAGCTTAAAATTTCAGTTTCAATAAGGAAAATATGTTGCAATGGTGCAGTTTCTTTCATGTGTTTGTATTTCATTCAGAGGGAATGGAAATTACTTGCTGCCATTTTTGTTCCAAGTTGTCCTTTTGCTTATATTCACTCTATCATGTAGCTAATTTCCTACTCATTTGCAGCCATTCCATGATAAAGTGCAATCCTAGTAGGAGTTGCTTTTGGAGACCTAACATTTACTTCTTTTGATTTGCTTAGTTTTTTATTTTGTTGTTAAAGTTTAGACTAAAATACTACCCTATATCTGTTTAAATACCTGTATGGAAGAGCACTGGACAATTCATAGAAAAAAGAGAGACCTAAAGTTGATTGTACCTTTCTTGTTTTTCAAGAAGATTTTCTGATCTAGTTACTGACATTTTGGTATTGGTCTTCATACTTTATTATGAAACTTATGTTACAAATTCTATTTGTTAAAAACTGAAGGGGTATTACATACGTGAAGATTATGAATCATTTCAAAATTTTCATTCCTGAAGAGTATTATCTCTGAAAAGCCTTTCTTTTCCCACGCCCCACCCCCGCAAAAAAAATCCTGTAGTTATACAATTTTCCGTTTAAAATTTTTGCCTTGGGAGGAAAATACCCTCTGGCTAAAAATATTTACTTAATTCATAGAAATTTGTAGTGAGGATTCAACTTGGAAAACTTGGCCAAGTACATTATTAATGTAAATCAGGGTGGCAAAGCTAAGCATTTCAGTCTCTTCTCACTTTAGAGGAAAGAAAAGGTGTGTGTGTGTGTGGGTGTTGATTAGCCTTTTACTTTTTGTCTTCTGGGTCGGCCTCTGTTAGTAGCACAGGGCTGCAGCAGTACCATTTCTGACTTTTAGCTATGGGTGTTTTCATTTTGATATCCCTCTTTCGGCATCAGCTCACCCAGTGCTGTGTGAATCATTTAAGATGCTCTTGCCCACGAGTAACAAAATACCCAACTAACAGTGGTGTAAGCAATAAGGATGTTTATTATCCCACATAAGAAGGCCAGGAACAGGGGGTTCTTGGTTAATCATTACTAAGGATTCTGGTTCTTTCTCTCTTTCTTCTCGTCCTAGAGCCCAGCTCCTCATGGTACCAAGGTGGCTGCCCTGCCATTGCTAGTCTCAGGCATCACACCCTCCCTCTTCCCACTATGTCCAGAAGCAGGAAGGAGCACGCTTTACAGAGGAGGAAACCTTTTCCCAGGAGCCCCAGCACACACCCTCTTGTTCTCTCTGGCCTGATTTGGATCACACGCCTATGACCCAGCAGCACTATTCCCAGGCATGGTTAGCCAAGGGATACATCGAGGGGGAGAGGGCACAGCTGTTAGGAGGACAC
The DNA here is from genome assembly GCF_005190385.1 of Monodon monoceros. Taxonomy (NCBI): domain Eukaryota; kingdom Metazoa; phylum Chordata; class Mammalia; order Artiodactyla; family Monodontidae; genus Monodon; species Monodon monoceros. Next base: position 81,297,580 of record NW_021703769.1, read on the forward strand.
CCGATGGTGCCACCAGTCAGCCAGCTCTGGTTATCAGAGGTCTTGTTTCAATGGCTTTCAGTGAAAGGAAAGGACTTAACACGCGTTACTGCTTTAGCTGTGCTGTGAGCTGCAAAGTGCTGCTGCGTTTTGCTTGTGTCTCTGACTGGGATAGTGTTTTTCTCCCACATGGGTTGTGTGGTTTTACTATCGTGTGTGTACTTCACACTCTATTTATGATTGTTTCTCCAGTAGACCACAGCCATCCTTCCCAGTCTATTCCTATTTGGGAAGTGGGACTCCCAAGCACAGAAGATGAATTAGGGATGTGGGGTAGTTTTTGTTTTTCTGTCCTTTTGCTTTTCTTCTCAAGCCTTTGGGTATCTTTTCATCACAGACTCTTGGGGCATCTTCCCTGCCTCCGCTTCTCTCTCCTTTCTTTCCTCCTCTCATCTTCCTCTCTGCTGACGTACCTGCACGGTCTCACAGCCTCTTTCATCACTGCCATATTTCTTTCCAGGCTTTTCTTCCGGTGAGTTTGTGCCTAAGAGCCAACATTGAGTGCTTGCTCTCCTCGGGCACAGGACCCAGTGCCTGACAGGGCCTTTAGTTCAGCATCTCATTTAGTCCTCAGAGCCGTCCTGCACAGATCTGGGTGCAGGCACTTCCACTGTCTCCATTTTCCACGTAAGACCCAGAGGTGAAGTGTGTGCCTGGGTCACACAGTTAGCAGGTGGTCCGACTTGAGGATCTGAGCTCTTCACCTCTGCACTTACTGCACTTCACTGAGGCGAAGGGAAAGGAAAGAGGCAGCCAATCACGGGTTGCTGAAGAGGAAGAAAACAGGAACCCCGCGACGGGGACCTTTTCAAGAAGGAAATGAGAGGGAATCATTGGTGTCAGAGCAGCCAAAGACTGGGGAGGGGCTGGCAGGTGTGGTGATTGGAGCTCACTGGCCCTCTCAGAAATGGTGGCTTCACTAGGGTCCTGACCATAAACACCAGGTGTTACAGGGTTGAGGAAGACGGAACTAACAGAAGTTTTACTTACATATGTATGCCTTCTTACATGTATTGCTTGACTTTTGTACAGCTGTGCTTCACATAGAAACTCAGGTCTCACTAAGTGCGTGCTGTGTGCCGGGTCCTTCGTGTGTTGCCTCATCTCATCCTCAGGAGCCTCATGGATAGATGTTTCCTCCGAGGTATGCAGGGCGGATGCTCGCCCCACGTTTCCCTGGGGAGGCTGGTAGACCATAGGGTAAACTTGGCAGTCACAGCCTTCTGCATGGTGGTGAGATAACCTCCATGGGCACCCACACTGGGTCCTGTGTCCTTAGCCATGTGCTCTGCAGCCAAGCAAGGCAGAGCAAGGGCTGTGGAGGTCGTGACCTCTGCGAGAGGATGGTAGGCGGCATTGGTGCTGCTTGGGAACGATCCTGTGACCCAGGACAGGGAGGCCAGGCCAGGTCTTATTTTCCCCTGCGACTGCCCAACACCTGAGAGATGCTCAGTAAAGCTTGTGTTGTTACAGTGCCGCTGTCAACTTACACCACCCTGGGCAACACGTCACCTTATGAGTGGTTGGCAGGACTAAGGGAGAGGACAGCAACACGTTCTGGGTTGTTTGAAGATGAAGTGAGATAATGTGCCTTGTGTTTTCTAAAGTTTCACAGACCAGAAAGATGCCTCTCTGTTGCCGCTTCATATGTTCACAAGTATTTGAGAATTCAAAAATCAGTACCAATTTTTTTTCATTGACATTATTCTCTTCCATAAAGTAGGTGATACGTTTGTAAGAATATACATTTTTGCTTGATTATTCAAGAACAAATTATTTCAGTTCTCTCCATTGTATCTTCATTTTCTATTTCATTAATGTCTACTCTTACCCTTTTTTTCTTCCTTGTACTATCTTTGGGATTATTCTGCTGTTCTTTTTCTAATTTCTGAAATGATACATTTAACTCATTAATTTTAAATACAGGTAGGACCACAAAGCTGACCATACAAGTTAAAACCATGTAAAGCCATCTTAATAATCAATGGGGAAATTATGATTGTCCTGTGACCTTTAAAAATGTTTGCCAGAAACATTAAAAGCTCTCTCACTTTCAGTTATAAATGTGTAAGGAAATGGAAAAAATAAAATATTTATTTAGTACACAGTACTTTAAAGCATTAGAAACACCGATAGTTAAAGCATTTTTATTTATTTGTAAAAAACTCGAGTCGTTTCAACAACTCTTGTCGCCTTCTTGTATAACTTAAGATACAATATGCTTTCGCAAATTGTCATGCTCCTTTTAAGCTTGGATCAGCTTACAGCATTTTATCCTCGGTGATTTCAATGTTGTGAGATAGCCTTGAGAGTTCCTTTAATGTGAAGTTTTTTGGGCTGGTATCACTTTCTCGGAAACACCTTCACCCTTTTCACCACAACCGTCTTCCTCAATTATGTTGATGATTCTGGGCTTCACTCCATTCTTGTGGCTATACATCCAGGGTCTCTCAAACAGTAGCAGTGTTGACGTTCCCACAGGCAGGTATTTCTTCTGTAACTCCATTTACAGTCATTGTTACCACTTTTAATGTCTTTGCTGTACTTCCTCTCTCAATTATTCATATTTGTAACACATCACATGGTTTGTCGCTGGGAAACAGGGAGGCAACACACCTACACACTTTGCTGTCTGTGTGCTCTATCTGCAGTCCTTGCAGCAACACCACACTGTCTTAGTTACTGTAACTTTATGATAAATCTTGATATCTAGTAGGAGATATCAAGTAAAGTAAGTAGGTCTTATTTGAGATTGTCTTAGCTATTATAGGACTTCTGCATGTACACATTCTTTAGAATCAGCTTGTCAATTCTCACTAAAAAAAAAAAAACTCTCGGATTTTTGACTATAGATTGAATCTATAGATGAATTTAGAGAGAACTGACTCAATCTTCTAATCCATGAAGATGGTATATCCTTTTAATTACTTGGGACTTCTTTAATTTCTGTTAGCACTATTTTGTAATTTTCATTGTAGAAGTCTTGCACATTTTTATACATGTGTATACATTTTATACATTTTTAGTTACTTATGACATTTTTGTCCTATTGTAAATGGCGTTTTAAATTTTTTTATTTTCTACTTTTTTTATTCTGTTGAGATTTCAATTTGTCATTCTTTTTCATTACTATAAGTTCTATTTAGTTCTTTTGAAATCTGTGAATTAACTTTTATCATTTTAATAGCTTTATTGAGATCTGATTAACATATAGTACAATTGCCCCGTTTAAAGCGTATAGTTCAGTGGTTTTTAGTATATTCACAAAGTTTTAAATTATCACCACAGTCAACTTTAGAACATTTTCCTCACTCCAGAAAGAAATCACATACCCATTAGCAGTCACCTCCCATTCACCCCCAACTCCAGTCGTATTTAACCATTAATGTATTTTGTCTCCTATAGAGTTGGTTTTGCTGGACTTTTCACATAAATGGAATCATACAATATGTGATCTTTTGTCACTGGTTTCTTTCACTTAGCACAATGATTTCAAGGGTCATTCACATTGTAACATGTAGCAGTACTTCCTTTCTTTTTATGGATGGATAATATCCTATTGTATAGATATACCACATTTTGTTTATCTGTTTTATCAGTTGATAGATATTTAGGTTGCTTCTACCTTTTAGCTATTAAAACATACTGCTGCTATGAACATTCATGTACAAATTTTGTGTGTACATACGTTTTTCTGTCTCTTGGGTATATACTTAGGAGTAGAATTGCTGGCTCATATGTTAACTCTAAATTTAACCCTTTGAGGAACTGCCAGAGTATTTTTCAAAGTGAATGCACCATTTTACATTCCCACCAGCAGTGTATGAGGGTTCCAACTTCTTTAAGTCCTTGCTAACACTTGTTATTGTCTGTCTTTTTGATTATAGCCATCCTAGTGAGTGTGAGGTACTACCTCATTTGAGTTTTGATTTACATTTCCCTAGTGGTTAATGTCGAGTATCTTTTCATGTTCTTACTGGTCATTGCATATCATCTTTGGAGAAATGTCTATTCAGATCCTTTGCCCATTTTTACTTGGGTTATTTGTCTTTTTATTATTGAGTTTGCCAATCAACTTTTAATAAAGCTTTGTTTTTCTCTTTTGATTCTTTTTATTATCAATGCAGTTTGAAGTTCTTTCTTTCTTTCTTTCTTTCTTGGCTGTGTTGGGTCTTCATTGCTGTGTGTGGGCTTTCTCTAGTTGCGGCAAGTGGGGACTACTCTTTGTTGTGGTATGCGGGCTTCTCATTGCAGTGGCTTCTCTTTGTTGCAGAGCATGGGCTCTAGGCACGCAGGCTGCAGTAGTAGTGGCATGCGGGCTCAGTAGTTGTGGCTCGCGGGCTCTAGAGCACAGGCTCAGTAGTTGTGGCACGTGGGCTTAGTTGCTCCGTGGCATGTGGGATCTTCCAGGTCCAGGGCTCGAACCCGTGTCCCCTGCATTGGCAGGCATTCTTAACCAACACGCCACCAGGGAAGTCCCAGTTTGAAGTTCTTGACAGTCTAATTCTGCTGATGCTTTACTGTGCCTCTTGATTCTCATTCATGTGGAAATATTTCTGTATGGGTTTTATTGTCATCTCATTGTTCTCTTCCATGTTGGGGTCACCTATGGAGGTGTAAAAGTTTTGCCGTTGGAAGTCACCAAGAAATGAAAAGTAAAAAAGCCAAGCAATGGTGGAGCTTCTCTCATTTAAATATGTTTAATTCTTAGAAAATAAAAATAGTTGATGGAATATGACTTACCATTTGATAAAATTCTTGTAAAATATTTAGAATGTGCAAATGAAATGCTCCTTTATTTTCTGTCATATCCATACTAACAAAGGTATTCTGCCAGTTTTGCAGGGAAAGTGACTCAGACTTTATGGAAAATATCTTTAAATGTCTAAAATTTGTAAGCTCTTCTAATTATCTAAAACTTAAATAATGGCAGGTTTTAATTTTCTATAAATAGGCTAGATACACATCCTTTTCCCAGGAGTCATTCCTAATGGTTTGCTCTTGAAAACAAAAGGTCCTTTATGAATGGAGTCTGTTCTCCTATTATAGAGAATATTGAGGAAATGTGTCATTGCTTTTTCTCAACTATAATTGAAAGTAATAGGAAAATTCTAATGATTCAAGAGAATTGCCAAATTTTAGTCATTCTTATGCTAAATGCACTGAACCACTAGAAGATTACAGTAAGAATTAGCATATATTTTGAAGTAGCCTTCAAATTCGCTTTGTTAAAGCATCACCTTTTATCAGTTGTACCTTAACTGAGCAAACAAGAGCCAAGGGGCTGGCCAGCACTGATTTGAAACTAAAATTTTATTGGGACACGGCCGTGCCCACTTGTTCATGTGTTGTCTGCAGCTACACTGGCAGAGCTAAGCGGTTGCAACAGAGGAGACCTGAACTGTTTACAACCCGGCCCCTTGCAGGCCCTTACTTGACAGCAGAAGGCCTTTAGGGTCATCCAGTTGCTTAAGTCACTCAGGACGGAGCCATCGTGTGAGGGATTTGATATCCTTTTCTCCAAAGAAAAAGCAGCTCCTTACCATCTGCGATCTAAGTGCTTGGGTTTAAGACTATACTTTCCAGGATCATTCCTGTAGTCTGTTACTAAGTGCTTGGGTTTAACACACATTAACAGCATGATCCCAATAACCACAGCATGTAAGCAGCTCTGGGGCGACACCGCCTTGCCCTGTTGGGAGAAACAAATGAACAGACAAATGCAAAGCCAAAGACCAGAGCTCTGTAGTCAGGATTTGGCAGGTAAAATATTTTAATCCACTGTGTTTGTTAAATAGTAAGTCATATGAATAATAATTCACGTGACTCAGGTCGTCAGGGTGTGTACCTGTAGCTGTGCACATAAATCCTTATCACAGATACACAGTTCAACTCAAGGAACAGTGCTCATTTAAAAGAGGAAACTGAAATTTGTCTACAGCTTCCAGTTTTGTCCCTCAGTCAAATGACGTTTATTTTTTAAGACTTAGGAAATGTGGAAATGGTGGAAAGGGAAAACAGAAATGGTCAGGGGAAAATATTTTGGCAAAATATTCAAAAGAAACTTTGAACCAGTTTTTTCATCTTTAAACCATAGAAAAATAAAGCTTGTTCTCACTTATTTCTCAAGGAATAACAGGGGACTTTCTTCAGGGAGTTGACAAATTTCCTGTGAGGTATAAGGACCTCAGCATTACATAAATTTAGACTGTGTTATTATGTTCCAATTCAGCCAGCTATTACATTATTTATGTATGTATGTATGTATGCATGTGTGTATGGCTGCATTGGGTCTTCGTTGTGGTGCCCAGGCTTTCTTTAGTTGCATCGAGCGGGGGCTACTCTTCCTTGTGGTGCGTCGGCTTCTCATTGTGGTGGCTTCTCCTGTTGCAGAGCACGGGCTCTAGGTGCGCGGGCTTCAGTAGTTGCAGCACGCGGGCTCAGTAGTTGTTGCATGCAGGCTCTAGAGCACAGGCTCAGTAATTGTGGCACACGGGCTTAACTGCTCCGTGGCATGTGGGATCTTCTCGGACCAGGGCTTGAACCCGTGTCCCCAGCATTGGCAGGTGGATTCTTAACCACTGCACCACCAGGGAAGCCCACATTATTTTGAATCATCTGTTAAATTGTTTGGGCCAGTTTCTTAAATTGATCACAAAACAGAAGATTTTATCTCCTCACCATCAGGGAACCTAGAAAATCATAGGTTTTCTTTTGTTATTGATAGAGTGTTCATTGGTCATGCAATTAAACAATATATATTTATTACAGTTTTGTCTTGTTGACACTCAAAATCCAACCTGACAGTCTTGGGTCTTAAAAATAAGAGCAGAAGGGACTTCCCTGGTGGCGCAGTGGTTGAGAGTCCGCCTGCCGATGCAGGGGACACGGGTTTGTGCCCCGGTTCGGGAGGATCCCGCATGCCGCGGAGCGGCTGGGCCCGTGAGCCATGGCTGCTGAGCCTGCGCGTCCGGAGCCTGTGCTCCGCAACGGGAGAGGCCACAACAGAGAGACGCCTGCGTACCGCAAAAAAAAAAAAAAAAGGAGGAGAAAACAATACGTGAAATTTTTTTTAAATGTTATTCATTCAGAGAAATATCATAAATAGATTCCTAAGGTCTAGATAAAATAAAAGAATTCATGCCAGAGTCAATGAGAGAGCTAAGTTGAGTCAAAGCAGTTGTTGTTGACCAAAACCATTTATCTTTTAGTTGCAGGTGAGGCTCACTTTTTTTTTTTTTTTTTGGCGGTACGCAGGCCTCTCACTGTTGTGGCCTCTCCCGTTGCGGAGCACAGGCTCCGGACGCGCAGGCTCAGCGGCCATGGCTCACGGGCCCAGCCGCTCCGCGGCATGCGGGATCCTCCCGGACCGGGGCACAAACCCGTGTCCCCTGCATCGGCAGGCGGACTCTCAACCACTGCGCCACCAGGGAAGCCCGAGGCTCACTTTAAAGAGATTAAAATCCTTTCCGCAAAAATAGGAAACAGTTAGTAGGGAATTTATTTTATTTGGTTAACATTGTACCCGACGTATGCATATTAACTCCTGTACTCATCGTGATAGCTCTCTGAAGTGTGGGTACTATTATTATTATTATTTTCGTTTTACAGATGAGGAAACTGGGGTTCAAAGAGAGTTAAATAACTTGCCAAAGTCACCCAGCTGGTTAACGGCTGGTTAATTTGAGCTCAGGTAGTCTGCCAGCTGTGTGGCCGGTTACGCTGATTTAATTTTCTACATGTCGAAAAGATGGGCTTTTTCTCATGTGATTTATTTTATGGCAGTCAGATTGTCCTGTCCATTATAGTTCAGCAGATAAAAGGTTGTGTTAAATAGTGAACCATCATATAGTCTGAAACTGATTCATCATGTGAGTATGATTCTGTATTTTGTGTTTTTATCAGATATAATCAAGAGTTTGTATTTTGTACTAGGAGCATTTATTACATGACCATTTATTCCAACTTTGCAAATGACTTGCCATTTCAATTTTCAGGTGGCACCTCTTTGGGAGCAAAAGAAGATCTAACTGTAGAGAAAGATAGGCTTATAATTTATAAATGTATAATTTAGAACATCTATGTAAGCACATACCATACAAGTCCATATATCATCTAGGCATATTGGTATAAGTATATATAAATTTCTAAAGCTGTGAGAGGATGTTCTGTGTTGTAAATTGTACCTCCCTACAGAAGTCATTATGAGAAAAGCATCCCTTCTCCCAGCTTTGAAGTAACCATACGTGCAGATGATGCGTTATAATTAGTAAAAACTACAGGTACAAAAGCTAAGATGTCAAATCAAGATGAGTCATTTTAACATTTAATGCTTCCTGACGGCATGATGGGCACATCCTGAATGTCATTACCTATTTTTCAATGCACTTTATGATACTTGCCCGTTCTCTTAAATCTTTGAATTTTAAAGTGTGTGAAGGGAAGATTATCTTGTTTAAACCCAGTTTTCACAATTATTTAAATTGGTCTTTTTTTCCTCAAAGGATATCATGTGTCCTGTCAATTCCGGATGGGGAGAGGCTAGGACTCCTTATTCTCAGGCTCTCAGCTGTGGCCAAAGAACAGCGGTCAGGGGGCCGCAGCAACTGTCCAGGTCTCCACGAGGCAGGGGCCTGAGGGCTCTGCCTCGTGACCACCTCTGTCGTCAGTCACGAGAGCTACCCGCATCCTCTCACAAATGCCCTCTCACAAATGCCCTCTCACAAATGTCTTACTCTATTCATGGCACTATGCTGGGCCTGAAATTAGGAGTCAAACAAAAACACAAAGTTCTAACACACAGATAGGGGAAGGAACTTCACAGCAAGAAAGAGTGGCTCTGGTCAGAGGCACCAGACACAGCAAAGGGTATGGCCCCTGCAGTAGGTTGAGGGGGGAGGACAACGAAGTTAAAGGGAGAGGGACACGGCGGAGACAGGTGTAGTTAGAATCGTGGTGCGGGTGAGGCCTGCCTTGACCCTGCTGGCCACATGTTCCTAAGCACATGGGCATGCTGCAGGAGAGTGACAGCCTTGGCGGGGTGGGGGGGGGGGGACGTGGTAGATTCCTTGTTAGCGCACGTGGGGTTCTGAATGTTTTTGGTCTTCAGCCACTTGGAAGTAAATGCACTTCCTTAGGTACTCTTTCCTGGTCTGGATGCCTTAAAATTATTAAAAGTAAGGATGCCAGTGTAAATCAGCTATTCCTCAAATGAAGGAAAAAAAAAAGTAAGGATGACAAAGGAGCACATGAAAAGATGGTCAACACCATTAGCCCTTAGGGATTTGCACATCATAACCACATGAGCTACCACTTCACACCCCACAGCAGCTGTAATCAGAGAGACAATAGCATGTGTTGGCAGAGATGTAGAGAAATATGGGAACCCTTGTGCATTGCTGGTGGGAATGTAAAATGGAGCAGCTGCATTGGAAAAGAGTCTGTCAGTTCCTCAAAATACAGTTTACCTTATGACCTGGCAATTCCATTCGTTAGATGTCTCCTCAAGAGAAATGAAACATATGCTCATACAGAATCTTAGCATTATTCCCAGCAGGCACAAGGCGGAGACAACCCAAATGTCCAGCAGCTGATGAGTTCATAGACAAAATATGGTGTATCTGCACTGTAGGGTGTCATCCAGTCATGAAGAATGAGGTACTGACACGTGCTACGACATGGATGAACCTTGAAAGCATGCCAAGTGACAGAAGCCAGATTAAAAGGCCACATATTGTAAGATTCCATTCATACGAAAGTTCTAGAGCAAATTCGTAAGAGACAAAAAGCAGATTGGTGATTGCCGGGGGCTGGGGAGAGGGGAGAATGGGGAATAACTACTTGATGGGTACAGGGTTTCCTTTTCAGGTAGTGAAATTTTTGAACTGGATAGTGTGGATGGTTGTACAACATTGTGAATGTACTAAATGTCACTATCGGTAAATTTAGGTTATGTGTGTTCTACCACCAAAGAATCCCCCCCAAAAAGTAAGTATGCCACTTCTGAGAAGTCCCCAATGTATGGGATATCCTAATTAATTCATACTAAAAACAATATAATAGACACTGTAATGATTCAAGAGGCTAGTGGTACACATTTCCCAGCCCCTGTGAAGGGTTTTAGTTGGCCCCGCCCGACTCAGAATGAATTACACAGTGAATGAATTACACAGTAAATGAATTTTGAGGTGCACACTTCCAGTTATAAAATAAGTCATTGGGCTGTAATGTACAGCATGATGACTATAGTCGATAATATTGTAGTGCATATTTGAAAGTTGCCAAGAGAGTATAACTTAAAAATTCTCATCACATACACACAAAATGTTTTGGTAACGTTGTATGGTAACAGGTGGTAACGACTTCTTGTGGTGATTGTTTTGCAGTGTACACAAACATTGTATCATTTTGTACACCTGAAACTAATACAATATATGTTAATTATACTTCAATATAAAAAAACTTTAATGAATTTTGTTGGCGTTAATGGAAATTCAAGAGTCTCATGTAATTCTCACAGCAGTCCTCTGAGGAAGGAGATATCATTCCCATTTTATAAACAAGAAAACGAAAACTTAGGTTAAATAACTTGCCTAGCTTCACACAAGTAGTTAGGAGTGAAGCTGGGGGTTAAATTCCAGTTGGTTGATTCCATGGTGAGTGCAGGGTTTCCCACAGACTCCAAGTTTAAGCTTTAAGGCCTCTCAGTTTCACGACATCTTTTAAAACCTTGTACTTAATTTTGAATTTGTGATTTTGTACTCCTTAAAGAGGACTCCACAAAAGTTGGATTTCTACACACGGAACAAATTACAAAAGTAGTCTTTAAAATCTGGAAGACAGGGTGTGCAACAGAAGGGTGTAGTCACTCGTGTATTGTTCCTGAAATCCAGTGGGAGGAAGTGACAGGAAGCCGGCATTTGGTTCAGTATAGAAAATGGCCTTGGAACAAGTCCTCCTGTAAAACCTGCAAAGGAGCTATGAACTGCTGTGCTTGCAGCAATGTCTCAAGAAGGATTCTGAGGCTGGGGGAGGTATCCTGATGGTCCTTTAGCAGTGCCTGCTCTAGGGAGGTTCCAGAGGGGGAGATGGCAGCAGTTACAACAAATGTGCCACCACTGCCCTGCTCAGTGAAACCTTCAGTGAGAAGTAAGCTCTAGGATGAGCTTAGAAATGTTTGTTGATGGACTAAATGAGTGTATCAGATAAGGGTGTTGGGCTCTTTGCATTCTAACTCTATGAATCAGGTTTTTCTGGGCCTTCTTGAAACCATGACTGTCATTTACAGCATTAATAAACTTGGTCCCCACCTTCAGGGTATCTACAGCTTAGTAAGAGAGATTATGAAAATATATACATACATAGCTTTAATACAGGACCCAGTGCAAGAGTAAAAGGTACAAAGGCTACCGGACTTCATGGGAGGAGGCAATCACACCCACATGCAGGTAGAGGAGGTAGAGACAGACTGAGTCGGGGGATGCTGTAATCCTGAGTAGGAAGGGGTTGGTTTCTGGTGGAGGGAGCAGGTGGAGGGGACGGGGGATATTTCAGTTTGCCTGGGATTCAGGGTTCATGGAGAGGATTGTGAGTGTAGGTTAGAATTGGAGCCTTATTACTTTGAGTGATAGGCTACAGATTCTGTGTTTGTATGTCTCATTTCAAATTGAAGTGAGAATATTATTAGGACTAAAAGGTTTTGCATTATTAAAAGCTGACTAATATTTTAGGAGCATGAGTTCAAAGATAAAAATTATGAGATGACTAAAAAGGCAAATTAAATGGCATGCTCTTTACAACTAAAAAACTGGACTCTTAGTGTCCAGATTAAGTCTATTCCTGTAACTCTTGAGTGCAGTGAAGCTAATATGTGTATATGTCTCGGGTATTTATAACTCAAAGCCATAGCTGATAGCAGCTTCCATTTTTATAACAGTAGAAACTTGTGACATACTAAGGTTTCTTTTTTCTCTTCATATATATATGATTAAATGTTTTAATATCTCACTTTTATTCTCTACTCAATCCTGCCCAACTTTCCACGTCATATTAATATTTTAAAACAACTTATGAATCCTCTAGGAAGTTTAGAACTTGTTTTATAATGAGTATTAAAATACACTTCAAGTTTTTAAAAAATTAATGCTTTTACTGAAAAATGAACCTAAGAAACAGTTTCTTTCCTTATTATTTTAAAATGTCTGTTTTAAAATAATTAAAACCCGTGGCTATATAAACAATCTTGGGCACTGCTTTTTTTTTTTAATCAAAGTATAGCTGATTTATAATGTTGCATTACTTTGTGGTGTACAGCAAAGTGATTCAGTCATATATATATATATATATTCTTTTTCAGATTCTTTTCCGTTATAGTTTATTACAAGATACTGAATGTAGTTTGGTGTGCTGTATACAGTAGTACCTATATTTTATATATAGTAGTTTGTATCTGCTAATCCTAGACTACTAGTTTATCCCTCTCCTTGCTTTCCCCTTTGGTAACCATAAATTTGTTTTCTATGTCTGTAGTCTTATTTCTGTTTTTTAAATAAATTCATTTGTATCATTTTTTTAGATTCTACATATAAGTGATATCGTATGATATTTGCCTTTGTCTGACTTACTTCACTCAGTATGATAATCTCTAGGTTCATCCATGTTGCTGCAAATGGCATTGTTTCATTCCTTTTTTTTATGGTGGAGTAATATTCCGTTGTATATATTGATATATACCACATCTTCTTATCCATTCATCTGTCAGTGGACACTTAGGTTGTTTCCATGTCTTGGCTATTGTAAAGAGTGCTGCTATGAACATTGAGGGGGCACTGCTTTTTTAACTTAACATTCCACACATATTTCTTTGAATTCATAAGTAATCCATTTACTCATCATTTTGATGGCTGCCTACATTTCACTTCTTTAAATTTTCCTCTGTTGGCACGGAGGTGGAGTCCCAGTGCTGGGGAGGAGGGTGAGCATTGTGGTAGTGGGATGACTGCAGGGTTTGTTCTTCTTTGCTCTTGTGAAAAATTGTCCTTTAACTAAACAAAAAAGTCCTTCTGTGGTTTTCTGAAAAGCACATAAAACCAAATATTCAGTAATCAAGGGATTACAGTAGTTTTTCTTTCCTCATTTAAATAACAGTATGCTCAATTCAGTGAGCATCTCTGCTAGGCGTTGTTCTGATCACTTAGGGATAAATCAATACGTACAAGTCCCTGCTCTTGGGAACTTGCGTTCTAGTGGGTGGTAAACAGGTCTAATTTGCCGGGCAGTAATGAGGCGAAGGGCCACTGATGGAGGAAAGGGGTGAGCGCAGCTGGTTTGGGTGGGGCGTCAGGGACATAAAGTCAAGAGGGAGAGCGGTCCCAGGAGACTGTTCCGTGGAGGCCGGCAAGTGCAGCGTTCCTGAGGCCTGGTGAGCTTGGGTCCCAGTTGGGAAGCTGGTCAGTTGAGGTGCAGTTCAGGATGGGGGGAGGGAGGGGATGAGGGCTGGAGATGGGCTGCACGGGTGGGACCAGGCTCTGTGGGACCTTGTGGGTCATGGTAAGAACGTTGCCTTTTGACCTGAGGTGAGGGTGAGGGGCCTCAGAAGGCTTTGGACTCCGGAGTGGCAAGGTTCTTCCTGGCTCTGCTCAAAGAATAGGCTGTAGAAGGGTGGGAGCAGGGACACGGGCTGGGAGGCTGTTGTCCCAGTGCAGGTGAGCCAGAACGCTGGGTCGGCCTGGGATTGAAGGGAGAGGCAGTGGGCTTGCTGTGCACTGGCCGCCCGCTGTGAGAGAGTGTGGTGGATGAGGGGTCAGGGTTTGTTCGTAGATGTCTTAGGTTTGGGATGCCTGTTAGACCAAGCGGACATGTTGAGGCAGCAGCTGGAAACGTAGGTCCGGAGTTCATTGAACGAGTAGCTTTTTATCCCCGTGGGCAAGACGTGCCCTCTTTCGCTCTCTCAATGTGCCCTGTGGCTTCCCTCAGTCACAAGGAAACCAACAGTTATAAGCATCACAGCGAGTCAGATGCTTCACCTCTGTGTTCTCATTTGATTCTCGCCAGGTCGTATCAGGGGCTGTTTGTTTACATGTCCATCATACAGATGAACCAGGGATGCAGGGACCAGCCCTCCCCACCCCACATAAAGCCTCACAGCCACAGTAACGTGCCAGTCGGGCTGGCAGCCCAGCCCTTTTCTGAGCGCTCTTCCCCAGTGTAGCTGTACTGCAGGCTGTGGGGTTCCCTGCCGTTTGCAGTGGATCATCATCTTTTTATGCCTCCCTAGTTCCTTTCCTAAAGCATTTTTTTAGTTTGTTTCAAAAGTTTAGGTGCATCAGGCAAGGTGGCCATCGACCACTCTGTTTGACTTGGAGTTAGGGCCTGTGTGTGTGGTGTGTTTGGGCTGTGACAGGTGTGGGGAGGCTGATTGTCATGGGCTGCCTTGGGGATTCAGTCCTACACTTTGGTTTTACTTCCTGCACAGACCAAACATTGAGCTGAAATGGCTTCAAGCAGCCAGGCCGGCCCTCACCCAGTGCGTCCGTGCCTCTGTGATACTGTCCCCCCAGAGGTAGCCTGTTCCATTTTAAAACAGCCCTAATAATTAAAGTGCTCTGGTGGATGTTGGGTACACATGCCTGTCCCTGTAATTCACACATACTGGGCATCATTCTGTCCTAGGGTACCCGGTAGGGAAAATCTAATTCCTTTTGCATATTTGAGTGAGGACGCAAAGTAGTTAAGAGCACAGGCTCCGGGTCGGACATGAGTTCAAATTCCAGCCCCACCACCTTTAGTACTTTTGTAATTTGGGGAAAAATCATCTAACCTCTCAAAGTCTCAGCTTCCCCTTCTGTACCGTGAGGTAATAGAGCTACTTCTTCTTGGGCTGTGAGGACTAAATGAGGCCATTTCTGTAAGGCAGCTAGCACCGTGCTTGGCACAAGGCAAGGACTTGACACCTGTAAGCTGTCCGTGAGGATCATACAGTTGTCATCTTGCCGTCTGAAGTAGAAGAAGGTGAGGAATACTTTTGAACTGTGAAAGCACCAAGTTATCCTGTTTGCTCAGTTGTCCCTTCGGAGTAAGAGATATAATAAAATAGATTCTGGATTTTGTGGAATCTCCCTTAAATTGACGTCATAATAGGACTGACCAACATCCACATGGGGAGTATGGTTTTAGATTAATGTCTTTCCATCCAAAAGTTGGGAGCAGTAGCCCAGTTTTGTGTTTTTAAACTTGCCTAATTAGAACTGGTTGCCTTAAAAGAAAACAATAAAAAACCATAGTCTTTTAAAAAATTTCTTCACTTAAAAATTTAAGATGGTTTTACTCAGCAATACTGGACGGAAACTGTCTCTTAGTGCCTCCTGTACCTGTGTATTGTCCTCATCTTTGTGTTTGGGGGTCCTGTTTTAATAATTTTAAAGAACCTAAAATTTTTTCAGATGTAGCATTTTTCAAGCTTCAATGAAAATGCCTGCAGTTAATTAGTGATTCCGTAAGACTAACTGGTTGTCAGCTTCATTCATTATTGATAATGCACACCTGCTCTCATTTTTGTTGGCATCAAAATGGTTGTATTTTAACCTTAATCTACTAATCGATGAAAAGAGAATAAATAATTAATGTTAATTTACCTCACTTGGTGTAATAACTTATGGAAAACTTTTAATCTTTTAATGCTGTATTTTACATTCACATGTAAAGAAGACAACTGCTTATAATCTGTATATGGATGCAAAATTGATAAATTATTTGTGTGATATAATTGATACACTTGAACAAATTCACATTGTTCTTTTAGGTAAAACAAGAGTAGTACATGAAAATCCAACTTGGGAAATATTTTCATTGCAAATCCTGTACTTTGTTTAACTTGACAGCACTTATGTGTAGCAGGTAGGCTAAATTAGTTTAATTGCTAATCAAAAATGAAGTGGATAATAAACAGTTTGCTTCCTGAATCAATCTAATGACAGAATTATCACCTAAGCCCTGAATCTCCACCCTCCTTGACATAATACTTGGTTATAATTTTCTGAGGGGACATCTCTACTAGGTATTACCTTAGGTATTGAGAAGACTAGATCTCTGATATTGTGGGATTGCATTTGCTCTATATCTAACTGAAAAGACTTGATTTTAAAATATCCAGAAGGTTTTCTAGTGATAATTCCCATTGAGATTTAAGTCCTGTTGTTAGGATAATAGTAATATTTTATTTTTAAAAGCATTCTTACATAAGCTTAAATTTAATTCAGTGTGTCAGTCATATGGGGTTTATTAGTTTCCATTTTTTCTTTCTGCAGACCTTATTTAGAAAAAGAAAATGTTTCTTAAAAAAGAAAAAATGTTTTAATGTTTCTTTTTCTAGCTACCTTCTTAATTCACTTTTCTTCTATTGCCAAACTTCCAAAATAAGTAGGTTATACCAGCTTCCTCCCTTCTCTCTCGTCTCTCCCTTCCTCTCCCACTTTTTATCAGGAAGCTGGAAGGAATCAAACACTGAGTGTCTAGTGTGTGTCTTGCTCTTAGCACATTCCACTTGTTAGGCACTTACTCCTCACAACTCGGGTTGCCATGTGTCCAGCACTGAACCCACAGAGTCTGGGATTGTAGCTTCTTGCTTGGCAAAATGAAAATTTTATAAACAAATATGTCTCTTGTTTTTTTTTAAAAAAAATTATCTTGTTTGTGACTCAGAAGCCTCTGAGACTGGACCTCAGTGTTACTAAACCTTGGTGATAGGAAACAAAAGATGACAGGAACTTGCTTCTGGAGCCCTGAGGATGGAAACAGCCCCACCTGGAGCCAGCCGGCTCTGCTGTGGCTGCAGATGGATGCCCAAGCGCTCACACGTTAGGGACCAGGCATTTGGGTTCCGCAAAAGTCACTTTTCCTGTAGGCATTTCTGTAATCAATATATTTATACCAATAAAATCAAACACTACAGATGCCACTTTCTGATAGGTCCAGCTTTTGCTGGTTTTCTTCTCCAGCTATCACTGAACTTCCATGCTTCACTGCAGTCACCCTTTCATTTGTTTGTTCAGTATATTCATTAACAACCAGACTTTTAAGGCCGGTGTGTTCCAGGCAGGCACTTGGGGGCACAAAGGTAACGGAATCAGAAGATCAAGTTCTCTTCCTTGTGTAACTGCCAGAAACATTCAGACACTACGTGTGTGTTCCTCCAAGCAGGGCGCTGGTTCCTAATCACTGCAGGTTCCAGACGACTGCTGTGAATTTATTTTTAATTAATAGACTTTAGTTTTTAGAGCAGTTTTAGGTTTATACAAAATTGAATAGATCTCACACAGTTCTCACACACACTCTCTCCCCCACTATTTCCCCTGTTTTTAACATCTTGCGTTGGTGTGGTGCATTTGTTACAAATGATGAACCAGTATTGGTACGTTACTATTAACTAAAGATCATAGGTTATATTGGGGTTCTATGAGGTTGACAAATGTATAAACAGCCACCCCCCCACCAGTCCTTGGCAGTCACCGATCTTTTTACTGTTTTTGTAGTTTTGCCTTCTCCAGAGTGTCATTTAGCTGGAATTGCGTACTATGCAGCCTTTTCAGACTGACTGCTTTCACCAAACGACATACATTTAAACTCCCTTCATGTCTTTTTATGGTTTAATAGCTGGTTTCTTTTTAATCCCTGAATAATATTCAGTTGTACAGATGTACCACAGTTTGTTTATCCACTCATCTGGGTTGTTTCCAGGGTTTGGCAATATAAATAAAGCTGCTATAGGCATTCATATACTGTACAGGTTTTTCCATAGGTATAATATTTCTAGTCATTTGGGTAAACACCTAGGAGCACAATTGCTAGATCAAATAAGACTGTTTACCTTTGTAAGAAATTGCCAGACTATCTTGAGAAGTGACTGTACCATTTTGCATTCCCACCCGTAATGAATGAGAGTTCCTCTTGCTCCACTTCAGCGTTTGGTGTTGTCAGTTTTCTGGGTTATAGCCATTCTGATAGGTGTATGGTGGTATCTTGTTGTTTTAATTTGCAGTTTCCTAATCATATGATATGGATCATCTTTGCATATGCTTATTGGCCATCTGTATATCTTACATTTTAACTGAGTTTGTTTTCTTATGGTTGACCTTTAAGCAGTCTTTATATATTTTTTACATGTATTTTGGATACAGGTCTTTCCTTTATCAGATATGTGTGTTGCAAATATTTTCTCCCAATCTGTGGCTTGTCTTTTCTTTCTATTAACAGTGTTTTTTGTAGAGCATAAGTTTGTAATTTTAACGAAGTCCAACTTAACCAGTTTTTTTCTTTCATGGATCATGCTTTTGGCATTATATCTAAAAACTCATTGCTAAACCAAAGTCATGTGTATTTTCTCTGGTGTTATCTTCTAAAAGTTTTATAGTTTTGCATTTTACATTTAGGTGTATGCTCCATTTTGAGTTGCTTTTTGTGAAAAGTATAAGGTCAGTGTCTAGATTCATTGCAAGTGGGTGTCTAGTTGTTTAGCATCCTTTGTTGAAAGGACTATCCTTTCTCCATTGTCTTTGTCTCCCCTGTTGTCTTTGGGTTTCTTTTGAAAATCCTTCTAAATGGAGTGTCAGTTGTAATCCACTGTTATTATCCCAGAGTCCTGTTGATGGGTGATGTGGTGGTAAAATATTGGAGAGGGGGACCATTCTATAATCTCACGTTTAAATCTCCA
The DNA here is from genome assembly GCF_005190385.1 of Monodon monoceros. Classification (NCBI taxonomy): domain Eukaryota; kingdom Metazoa; phylum Chordata; class Mammalia; order Artiodactyla; family Monodontidae; genus Monodon; species Monodon monoceros. The sequence continues at coordinate 81,316,325 of NW_021703769.1, forward strand.
TTGTTTTGTTTTGTTTTGTTGGGTATTTTTGGTTTTTACAGTGGGCCACAGTATCTGGGATGTGACCTTCGGAAGAGTTTCTTAGCCTTTTTTCCCCTCCCCTTAATTGAGACAGGAAGGCTAGAGGGGCTGCAGGTACCTAGTTGTCCTTCCCCAGATCAGATAAAGCTGAGGAAAAGTGTTTCCCTGGAGGGCTAGCCTTCCTTACACAGAACAGAACAAAAACAGAACAACTCTGGGCAGATTTTTCAAAACGGTCGTTTTCTCCCTCCCCCTGCCAGAAGCCCCAGAGGAATTTTCTCCATTCCTAACAATAAAAACCTGGTGGCAAGGATGCCTCCTACAGATAAAACTCATGAAAATGTGAGCTGCCTGTTGTTTTTAACTCTCAAGCTGGTCCACACTGAGCCTCCAGCAAATCCTCAGTTACCGTTTGGGTTCCTGGCAGCCATGGCTCCAGCATCAGTCTCTGCTCCTGGTAAACTCTGATTTTCCACATCCGCCTGTGAACTTAATTCTCTGATGAATCTAAGAGTTGTTTTTCAGTTTGTTTAGCTTGTTTCTTGTTGTAAGTAAGGGAGTGACGACTTCCAGGCTTTTTACACGTTGGAGCAAAACCAGAAGTGCCCTTGCAATTTGTTCTAACCCGCAGTGGTCAGATGTATCTCTTCTCATCATGGATCAATCCTGATAGATACTGTTTAACTACGGTACTGTAAAGGCTGTGAGGTGGAGGAAAGCAGAGTGTATTCTCTAACTGTGTTCTGTTTGATAATAGGAGAGTAACAGTTTTTCCTTTGGGGACCCTGGGAATCGGGGGTGGGGAGGGAGGAGATGAGTTTAGGAGAGGTCGGTGTCTGTTTCTCTCATTCTGTAAGTTTTAAGAGTTATTCCGAAGCATTTTAAACATAGTACAATAAAGCATACTAAAGAATATATAGATGTATATGTATAAGGAACAAAAAATAATGAAACACGGTGACTGGTTACAAGTTGGCAACCTAGTATGTGGATTTTATTTCTAGAAAACAAGTACTCACCCAGAAAATGGCGTGTTGAGGAGTGTGGGCCCCATGCTGTTGGCATATATCATGCATTATTGAACTAATTTGCTACTTCTGTCTGGACGCACACACCTTATCAGCCAGTATTTCTCTTCAACTCACAGGAAAGTATCACACTCCCCCAAGCCTGTGAAGTAAGTATTCTAGTTACCACCATACAGGTGAGATTACCTGGAGAGAGGTTAAGTAACTTCCCAGGTGTGCACAGCTAAGAGGCTTGTCTGGCACCATTGTAACTTCTGGCAGACTCTGACCTTTGCCCAGTCTTCGTGTCCCTTGAGTTCTCTGTGGCTGATGACAGCCCAGGGGACCCCACTTTCTGAAGATGCTTCAATCTTTTAGCTTTCACAGTACCCCGGCCCTTTCCAGACTCCTTTACCAGCCTTTCATCTTTTTCATGAGCTCTTCTTCCTATAGATCTTGTGCTCTATCACTAAGAGATCAGCAGTAGCTGCTGGCCTCTTATTATGAAAAACCAACATCCTTTAGGCAATCTCTTGTAGACTTTTATATAAAAGTAAGTTCTGTTCTTTCTGTATCTAAAAGGGACTCCACTCTGGTGGGGTCGGGGGCAGGGGTGGTGTTTAGGTTTATGGTTACAACTTTTGTTTGGCTCAGAGGACTTGTCACTTTCAGATCTTTGGCCATTTCTACTATTTTCTAAAATCGAGGTTTTCAGGGGTCTTACTATTAAATAAGTAGAACATTGATGTTATTTCTCCTGTCAACAGACCTCTTCATCTCTTCCTTACCTTTGTCAGCTAGTACTGGATGTACCATCAGAGAAGGATGAAATCATTTTATTCTTCTCCAACAATAAGCAAATAAATTTAATGTTGGCAATAAAGAACTAGCATGAGATAGCCCTGTATCAGAAACCCTAAAAGGGGATGAATAGTCAGGAACGCAAGATAATAACTCTCAAATGCCAGGTCTTCATGATTAGATTCAGGTTATATTAATGCTATCTAAGGCCATTTGTGCTCAGAGTATCAATTTGGACACACAGTGTTACCTGCCTCTCATGTGTGGCATTATTTTTGACTGTCCAGTGAAGGTGTTGTCTGATTTCTCCAATGTACAGTTGCTTTTTTTTTCTGTTGCTACTTTCAGGCTATGTAAATATCTTATTCCTCGTCAACATCTGTATCCTAAATTTAACACCTATTAATGATTTTTGCCCGAACCAGTCTTTACTGTGATGGTTGCAAACTCTACTGTGATGATTTTCCAGCTCTAACATTCCCTTCATACTGACCAGTTGGCACTTGGCATTCCACTTTTAGCAGGAGCCCTCCCTTCTCCCTCATTTCTTTCTTTTTAAATTTATCTATTTATTATTGCTATGGTCTCATGGATTCTATGAATTTTTCAATGATTTATAATATATTACTGTCCTTATTTTGGTGCTCAAACTGTCCCATGTTTGGCCTGTAGGAGCTCTTTTGAGCTGACTCTTTTACTCATTCATTCATTCATTCATTCCTGTGCACTTCCTTACTCTTTTGCGTAACAGTGTGTTCTGGGCTCATCTTGTCCTTTTATGCCTCAGCTGTGGAATCCACAGCCATTTTTCTGAGGAGTGTTGCTTCCCCTTAGTGGGGAACAATTTTAGAAATCAAGATTTGGGTACTAGGTGTGCTCATTGCTATTGAGATGTCATCTGGGTCATTTGAGCCAACAGAGCTAGGAAATATATACATGTGTATAGCTTATATTGTGTACATACACAAAAATAGACATGTGTGTATATGTATACACACATATATTCATACACAAATGAGCAAATGCACTTACACTTACGTATTTTGGAAATGTTTGAGAACCCTGGCTCCCGGTAACATCAACATATTTACACACTTTCTCAATCCTATAATACATCTAAAATAGCTTTGGAATTATTAGAAATTTTATAAATTTATAATTTTATATTAGAAATTTATATGTTAATATATTTGTTATAAGTTATAAATAAACTTAACTATTATTAGAGTTATGAAATATATTTTAAATACAAAAAAATGACCATACTAACTCTTGGGAAAAAGAGTTCAGAGTTTGTTTGTAGTTTTACCATTCACCCTGTCTACTGATTTTTTTTTTTTTTCCTATTCTGTATATTGTGGTAAAATATTGTAGAGACTTTGGATTCTGTTACCCTCCTCTTAAGAGTGTGGAGTTTTATTCTAGCAGACAGTGAAATTACTGATGAATCGCCTGACTTTGTGGAGGCTTAATTCTGGACTTTTTTCTGGTGGATATATTTTGGTTTTGCCCGTAGTCCTGTGACTCAGTCCTCATTCCTAAGGTATAGCCCTTCTCAGTTTCAGTGGGAAGCCTGTGGTGTTTACCAGACCTTGAATTTCAAACTCTGTATTCCCAACACTGTGTATCCTGAGAACATCCGCTAAGCTTTCCAACCTTCCAACTGTTGCTTTTGCTGCATTTCCTAGTCTCACCCTGAGTATGTGCAATTTAAGTGTTAGTCAAGGATTTGAGGGGAGTTTATATACAGTTTGAGGTCTCCCTGCTCCTCCATTGTGTGAGTGAGTATTCCACAATTTATCCATTCTTATGTTGATGGATATTTGGGTTGTTTTTAGCTTGGAGATATGATGAATAAAACTGCTGTGAACATTCTCGTACATGTCTTGGTGAACAAATGCACTCATTTGGGAAAAATATCTAGGAGTAGAATTGCTGGGTAATAGGGTAAGCAGATTTGTTTATCAGATAACTGTCAGTTTTGCCTTTTCTGGAATGTTTTATAAATGGAATCATACAGTATGTAGCTTTCATTGAGCATAATGTGTTTGAAATTCATCCATATTTTTATGTCTAGTTCATTTCTTTTTATTATTGGGTATTTCATTAAATTCTTGAAATGGGTGCTTAGAGCATTGATTTTTCACTCATTTTTTTCTAATATATGCATTTTGAGGCTATAAAATTACCTGTAACCACAGCTTTAGTTGCATCTTACATGTTTTATATGCTGTATTTTCTTTTATCATTTCATTTCAAAATCATTTTAACTTCCATTGTGCTCTCTTCTTTGACTTACAGGTTATTTAGAAGTCTGTTTCATTTCCAATATATGGACATTTTCTAGTTACCTTTTTGTTAATGATTTCTAGCTTAATTGTGGTGCATTTAAAGAACATCCTAAGTATAATTTCAGTTTTTCTGAAATACCAGGAGGCTTTCTTGTGGTTCCTTTTTAGTATTTTTTTTTTTTTTTTTTTTTTTGGTACACGGGCCTTTCACTGTCGTGGCCTCTCCCGTTGCGGAGCACAGGCTCCGGACGCGCAGGCTCAGCGGCCATGGCTCACGGGCCCAGCCGCTCCGCGGCATGTGGGATCTTCCCGGACCGGGGCACGAACCCATGTCCCCTGCATCGGCAGGCGGACTTTCAACCACTGCGCCACCCGGGAAGCCCCCTTTTTAGTATTTTGTGTTTGCTTTAAAATGAAGTTATTGGATAAGCTTTACATGTAGGGTGTATATAGATAATGTATTCTTTTTTTTTTACATCTTTATTGGAGTATAATTGCTTTACAATGGTGTGTTAGTTTCTGCTTTAGATAATGTATTCTTTATATGTATTATATAGTATTAATATGTTCACTAGATCAAGTTTATTTATTGCATTATTCAGTCGTCTATATCTGTACTGATTTTTTGGTCTGCTTGTTCTATCAGTTTACTAAGAGAGATATATTAAAATCTCCTATGATGGCTATTGATTTACCTGTTTCTTTTTTATAATTCAGTTTGGGTTTAGAAACATTGAGACTACATTGAGATGCACACAAATACAAAATTTTTCTATCTTGCAGATGAATTGAACCTTTTGCCATTATGAAATGACTGCTTTATCTCTAATAATGCTTCTTGCCTTCTTTGACTATTTTGTCTTCTTTGTTTGGTCTTAATGTACCGGCATCAGCTTTCTTTTGGTTAGTGTTTGCCATGTATCTGATTCCATCCTTTTACTCTCAACCTTTCTGTATTTAAGTGTGTTTCTTGTAAGCAGAATATAGTGGGGTGTTGTTTTTTTTTTTTGCGGTACGCGGGCCTCTCACTGTCGTGGCCTCTCCTGTTGCGGAGCACAGGCTCCAGACACGCAGGCCCAGCGGCCATGGCTCACAGGCCCAGCCGCTCCACGGCATGTGGGATCTTCCCAGACCGGGGCATGAACCCATGTCCCCTGCATTGGCAGGTAGACTCTAAACCACTGCACCACCAGGGAAGCCCCAGGTGTTGTTTTTTTAATCCTAACAATCTTTGTCTTTTAATTAAACTATATATTCCATTTACCTCCAGTGTAATTACTTTTGCTTTCTACTCTCTGTCCTATGTTAATTTCTTCTCTAGTCCTCTTTTTGACTATTTTTTCTCCTTTCTGTTAGCTTGATAGTTATATGAACTTTATTCTTTTAGTGGCTACCCTGGAGATTTCACCATGCATCTTTTCTTATCAAAGTCAATTGTTACTTGGCACTTTACTTTCATTTCTGACAATGAAAGAACTTTGGAACACTATATAATTCTGTTGTATAACTTCAGTTTGTCTCACTTGTTTTCATCAGATGGGATAAATCATGATCAATGGTAGAATAATTATAGTCTCCATGCAAGGTGTTAATTAGAACTGTAGAACTATGATTGGGTAAGTCAAAAGCTAGACTTTGGAGGAACGTTGGATGAAATGCTCACCCTGTCACTGACTTGGCATTGTGCCTATGTGCATATTGTTTATTTGCACAATTTCAATACTGATGAGAGAAGAGCACCTCCACCTGCATCCAGGGACTTGGGAACAGCCATTGGGAGCTATTCTTAGATGCTGGCAAAGCCCTCCAAGCTGGGTCACATGTTGGTGGGTACTACTCCGACTCTGCTAACAGTGTTGGTGACCCTGAGTACATACTTGTGTTTTTTAGCGTATCCCATCTATGTGTAATTTGCTTTTACTTTCATTATATTTTCTCTGCATCACACTGGGTATTTGAAAAACTCTCAGAAAAAGTATATCCTTTTTCCAGTGACATTTTTTCTGTCAGTTTTCCTTTCATCCATACAGTGTAACTTTAGGCCAGTAGTGGGTTGGCTTCCATCTTGTCGTTTTATTGTCTGATTCCACTCAAAGTCACATGGAGGAAGTAGTGTGTGCCTGTCACTGCTCTGTGCTATCTGGAAATAATAAATGTTCTGATTATCCACAATCAAATATAAATGAAAAAGAATATTTATGCCTACACGTTCTGTGCTACTCATGTCTGTTAGTAGTGTCCATCTGGTTCCTCTAAATTTATACTGTGAATTGATGAAGAATTATCTAGTTGAAAATATATTAATAGTCCAATGACTAACCTGTATTTCAGATGAAAACTTTCTTTGTGTTCATACTAGTAATGTTTTTTAATTTTTGTTTAACTTTTAAAGTCCATACTGCCTATTGGCTAAATGTGTATCTTCATACAGTATCGTCCAAAATGTTGGACATATTTGTTCATAGTTCCTAAAATTAGAGTGATACCATGAGGAGCTATTATTTGTATGAATTTTAGAGAAGAATTGATGGTAGACATTGACTTTTAGTTGTATCAAGTTCATGATTTTGAAAAATTTGTATATTTTAAAATTCCCTTAATATTGCTATTTAAGAATATAATTTATTCAGACCGAATTACATTACTGTACTTACTATGAGTTTCATCCCAAAATATTGACTCAGAACCTAAAAGGGAAAAAAGGAAATGGTTGATCCGTACATACGGTGCTGTAATTTCTGGGATCAACACTCTGATTCCTGTTTAGGCGTTTACTTAGTTCTGCTCCATTAGAATCTGGGCCGTGCTTTCTCGACTGCACCCTCTCGTTTCAAAAATTTTTTTTCTTCCCAAATGTAATTTATGAAAAAGTAGGTTACAGGGCTAAGAGTAAAACGTGCGATACCACATTTCAGACATAAAGTAACACTTGCTGTGTTAAGAATAAACTTCTGTAGATTGAACATAAAGGCTGTTTTCATTTTCTGTTTCAAGATACTCTTTTGGCAGCTTGCAAAAGCACAGTAAAGATGTTTTTTAATCCTTTTTATGACTGAGGACTCAGTGGCTGCTGCTATGAGGTTGGCATTTAAATTCCACGAACTGTGAGGGACAGGAATAACAGGGGGGAAGGTCAGGTGTTCCGTCTCTGCCCGCAGAGTGAATGGGCTGTTTCACTGGGCCTTTTCACTGGGCGCCTGCGGGGCGGGGAGAGACTGTGGACGGGAGGGGGAGAGTGAGGAGGGGGCTCGGGTGGCCGGGGCCCTCAGGCCAGAGCGCCGGCTTTAGCAGCGCTGGCGGCTTTAGCAGCGCTGGCGTTCCCGAGGGCACTGCACAAGCACATACTTTTGACACGCTTCTCAGAGGTCCATGTTATATAAGGTTGTAGAAATTAAGTTCATGACAACATGAAAAAAAAAATGTGAACACTTTGCTACTAGCCTGAATCACTCTGAATGATTTAAGCAAAATTATTTTTAGACCTTTTTCTTTTTTAAGTAGATCTGATTTGCCCAGGATAGAGTGCTTGATTTTCAATTAATTGAAGTGGTTTTTGTTGTTGTTGTTTATTTTTCATCTCCAACTCAGAGTTATGGGTTTAAAATAGATGTGAAGGTAACTCAGATTATTTCAATATATGAAATGACATATTAATGTAATTATATTCTTGGTCATATAAAGGCTTCCTTTGTGAAGAACTCTGGTTTATTTGTTTCATGTTGAGCTTTAGGAGAACTGAATTATGGGATAAATGGAGTCAGTGTCACTGAGGGTGTAGAGTGGGTACCTTGATACCCTGGCACGTGGACCATCAGTGCTGGGGACGTGTCTGCCCTCGCTCTCATGCTTATCCAGCAGATGTTCCTAGAATCACATGGTGCTTAGGGACTTACATGTACCTATAACCTATTAACATGGTTATATCCTTCCAGGAGATTCTCTGTCCCCACCACCCACGATGGTTATTTTAAGCAGCACTGCTCATGGTGGGCTTCAGGCCGAGGAGTTGTTTTATGTGGGACCCCATGGGAGGGAGTGACATTTTACATGTAGATTTGGAAAGATCCCTGGCACCTGTGAGGGAGGAGATCCAGAAGAGAACAAGCTGGGAGTCATGAGAAATAAGAGCTTGAAGGAGGAGAGCGCCTCCTAAGAGGTCCAACTGGCAGGTGTAAACATGTGGGGCAGAGGGCCTGGGGAGACCCCTGCCCACCTCTCCTAGAACAGGTCATCAAGTGAACATCGACTTCACGTCATCCCCACGTGCCTTCTCTCCTGGGTAGGGGAGGGCTGGCACATTTGTTGCCCAAGGAAGCAGGATGAGTAAGAGGCATGGTTCCATGCCGGAGGTGCCCAAGTGATGGCACGAGGGAATGAGTCTGTCATTGGGCGTAGACGGGGTGTCGACCCCTCATGACTGGCTGGCTGGCAGCCAAGAGCTGGGATTAGAGACAATGAGGGCGGGGTGGGGTTCACTCGTAGGCCTGCCGAATACGGGGCGACTAGTGGGACATCCAGGTGGACGTGTTCAGGACGGGCAGAATTTCTGAGTCTGAAGATGGGGGAGAGCCCGGGCTGCCCCCTTAGAGTCAGATGTCTTCAGGTGTTTCCAGAACTGGGCCTACTAAAGTCATTTGCATAGAGGTGCTCGCTGAAGCCAGAGTCTAGTCAGTAATCTTTTCCTCTTCCCCCGTGTCCACCATAGTCGTCCTTTTCATTCTCCCTCATCCACAGCCTTTCAGTTTGCCCAAAGAACTCCTTTTTATCTGCCCACCGAACCGTAGGATGGTCCGCTCGGCATGTTTTGTGGTTTGGGATGATTTGGTGGTGGTTCCAAATAACCCTTTCGCTCCCAGTTTTTGGGTATCAGACCCATTTAGTTCCTGTAGAGAAGTTGGCAGGGGGGCTCTTGTTCACCTTTAGAAGCGGGGAGGCAGCGCCCTGCCGCGAGCCGCAGGACATGTGCTTTGCAAATCAAGTGGTCATCTCGCTGCTTTTTTGGAGCAACACTCCTTTGTCCCGGAACATTCTCTTCTGTGCAGTCATTTCAGAGAACGGTGTAGCCCCAGGAGACGCGAGGCAGAACACTGTCCCTGCTGCAGTTTCCCATGGTGTTGAGATTTTCCAGAATGTTACGAGAACTAATATGAGGAAGAGAAAATAACCTCTATCTTTTATGCCTGACAGATAATCAGATTACCCAGGATTAGATGAAAATAAGTCATTTGTTCCTATAGTTAGTACTATAATGACCAAAATAATCTCTTGTAAGAGAATTTAACAATTAAACCAGATAAATAGGATTCAGCTTAGGGAATGAGTAAATGGCGAGAGAACAACGTGAGTTTAAAGACAAAGTTGGCGAGCTTTTGACGAACGATGTTGTGGAGTAAGTTTGCTGTCAGCTGTATCCATCTGACCCACCCCCGCTGTCAGGACGCAGCCGGTGTTCCCAGTGCCATGGGGCTGGTGCCCACCTGCTCTGGGAGCAGCCAGGGACTGGGCTTCATCCACCACTTCAGTTCCCTTCGTATCTTTACAAAAACCACGCAATGGCTTTTTGCCCTTACGTACCTGGTTTTGTCCACAGGCCACGTTCTCATAGAGATTTCGAGTATCCACAAGAAACTCAACGAGAGCCTTGATGAAAATGTATGTGAACTGTTTTTATATTTACCAAATATACTTATTTTTAAATTTTATTTCACTTCAAGTCTCAAACCTGGTCTGAATTTTTCATTTCCTTGTGTTCACAGTTCAGAAAATTCCATAAGGAGATTATCCATGAGCTGGAGAAGAAGACAGAGCTTGATGTAAAATATATGAACGTAAGTACCTAGTTCTGCTCCACCTCCCATAGGTGGAGGTGGCCCGGGGCCGGGGGCCCAGCTCTCGCGAAGGCTGCACTTGCCTGATGGCTGAGCTCGAGGACAACTTCCCCCACTGCTGACTCGGCAGCAGCAGGTATGATGGAGCTGGCCGTCGAGGGTCGAGTGTGTACACAGCCGCATAACACCGACAAGGTCCCTTTGGGCTGAGTGGGCCAAGTGCTAACACTTGGGATCTTTACTAAAAAGCATAGCAGGAAATCCTGCAGGGAGTCATACACTTCTGGAAAACATTGTTTTCAAGGAACATGCATATGTGGATGACACCTGCATCTGCGTTAGTGCAGCTGTTGCTTTCACAAACCGGCACTTGCAGACGTGAGCCGTGTGGGAGGACGCCGTCTGGAGCTCCCTGGGGCCCCAGTCCCATCGTGGTGTCTCTCCCCTGTTGCCCTACGGCAGTGACGATTCCAGCAGTTTGCTCCTTCTGCCTCGCCTTTCTGCTGCACAGTAGCTGCTTCCTTGGCCGCCCGAAGCTCCCCTTCTTCACAAGCCCCGCATGGCAGTAAGCGGTGGGGGTCACCCTGAAGTCGTCCTGCTGCCCTGCGTGCACGTGCTCTGTGGCCCGGAGGATGTAATACCAAGCCCTTTACGTGCATTGTCTGATTTTTATCCCCACAGAAACTCTGTAACATAGGTACTCTTACTATATCCCCACTGTACAGATTAGAGGGTAAGCATGGATTTCAGAAAAATTAAGTAATTGCTGAGATCACACAGGAAATGAGGGATGAAGCCAGAATTCTAACCCAGGTCTGTGAGGCTCCAGAACACTCTGTTTCACAGCCCTCAGAAGCACCGGAAGCGATGGCTCTTGTTCATTCTGTTTCTTGAAATCGTTAAGTCATAAAACAGGAGTGTGTGAGTTGATATTGTTCATTTATTCACCAAAGCACTTACAGGCCACCCAGTGTCCAAAAACCTTGGAGAAAAAAGGAATAAAAGAAAGAAACGACATTGTTTTCCTCTGAGAAGCTGCCCTTCTGGTCAGGGGCTCATCATATAAACGGGGAACTTCAGGACAGGACATTGAAGTCGAAGGAGCGGAGGGGGGTGGTGTGAAGTGGGGATACCTGCAGCCAGGCAGGGCAGCGCGAAGCGTGGGCCTTTTGCCACCACGCCCAGTGGAAACGCAGCAAGAGTAACTGCCTGACACTGCCTGGTGCTGCAGTAAAAATAAGTGCAATGTTTAACTTACAGGCGACTCTCAAAAGATACCAAGCAGAACACAGGAATAAATTAGATTCTTTGGAGAAATCTCAAGCAGAATTGAAGAAGATCAGAAGGAAAAGTCAAGGAGGACGAAATGCACTCAAATATGAACACAAGGAGATGGAGGTGAACTTTTCAGCGCTATTTTACTTTATTTTGGGGTTGATGATTTGTACAGTTAACGGGGAAGCGTGCTCACCTCAGTCAGTCTATACTTCATCCGTCACTGTTCTGCTGTTGAAAGTTAAAAATAAGCATTTCGACTTGGTAGGAGCTGAAGGCCGCAGAGTTCCCCAGAGTTAAGTTAATAATTAGTCAAGAGCATTGGCATTTTCTCCCAACTCAGGGAGGGTGAGGGACTCCCCAGTATAAGCATTACTATCTCCATTTTACAGATGGGGAAAGTGAGGCTTAGGTTAAGTCACATGGTTGGCACTTGGAACTGGGATTTGAACTTGAACTTTCTGGTTCTGAACTTTTTGGTCCCACAATTTTCCAGTAAAACATCATATCCCTGGATTACAAAGTAATATTTTGTGCAGATTACCCAGTGGAATGTAAGGCCTTTGGCAACTTCTCTCCAAGCATGAGTCAGGGATCTTAATGAGAATTTGCCATCTGCTCAGATCAGGTTACAAGTACATCGTTTTGTCTAATGTTTATCTGCATTTAGCACTTACTCCATTATCAAAATAAACCAAGCATAAAGATGGGAGAAGATAAGTGTCAGGCTGTGTAGCTCTTTGATTCCTCACGTCATACTTGTATAATTATTATTTATTTTCCTAGTATGTAGAAACCATCACTTCTCGCCAGAATGAAATCCAGAAATTTATTGCAGATGGTTGCAAAGAAGCTATACTTGAAGAGAAAAGGCGCTTCTGCTTCCTAGTTGACAAACACTGCAGCTTCTCAAATCACATTCATCAGTATCACTTACAGGTGGGTGTGGTGGCAGATTGCGTTGTGAGGACTAATTTTATTCATATTTAAATGCCCTTGAAATGCTTCACCTTCCATACGTGCCCAAGTATAAAGCGAAAGGCTTATTTTGCCAGGGAGAAGATTCCAAGGAAATAAATTTTTTATAATAGTTATTTATTTATTTATCTGGCTGCATTGAGTCTTAGTTGCGGCACACGGGATATCTTAGCTGTGGCATGCGGGATCTTTCATCGCAGTGCGCGGGCTCTAGAACGCGTGGGTTTAGTTGTCCCATGGTATGTGGGATTTTAGTTCCCTGACCAGAGATTGAACCCACGTCCCCTGCATTGGAAGGTGGATTCCTAATCACTGGACCACCAGGGAAGTTCCCCAAAGAAATAATTTTTGACCAACTTGAATGTGTAAACTTTTAGAAATGTAGATGAAATGGTCAAATGCTTGTTTATAATGTTTAATTTAGTAACACATTCATACTTATTGAATAACTGAGAAATGGCACTTTTTTCCTTTTCTCACCCATGAGTCAGCTTTTCTCAGACTCTTTCTGATGCATCTTCAACATCAGTGTCTTCCCCAGAACCACAGGGTGAGTCCCGGCAGGCCCCAGGTCCAGCCCACCTGGGTGGCCTGAGATGCTCCCCTTGGGGGTCCATGTAGATGGTGTTGCTGGAAATTCTATCCCAGGCCACAGACCCCATTCACAGCCTCAGGACAGCTGGTCGGGGCTCCTTTTTCACTCCTCCTCAGGTTGTGTGTCTGTTCAAGGTCGCATCAGCTGCGTGGCTGGATTTATCCCTCTCCTTCAGCGCATGCAGCTGTGAGGTTATATTTCCAGGAATCATTACAAACTGTGTGTTAAATTTCCTTTCCTCTCTTTTTTTGTTTTTTAAATTATGAATTCTATTGGGCTTATGTAAGCATCCAGAACTAGCATTGACTGAAGTCAAATATTCATTGTTATTCATAATAAAGTAATTTAGAGAGCACTCCGTGATATGAGAAGCTTTGTAAGAGCTTGAATATAGCGCAACTTCCTCTTTTCAGGGGGAAAAAAAATTTGGACTTGTATGTATGCATATATCACAGGTTACATATTCCATAAAGTTTTTGCAACTTTAAGGAATATTCAGCTACCAAATCTAAATACCTAAGGTCTCAGGTTGTTACAGGAAAGAAAAATATGCTGCATTAGATGATCGCTTTTGTCACCAGTGCATACGTACTAATGTTTCCACGGTGACACTGTCCTATTGGGGCAGGGTCGTGGGCCGGAGGGGCACAGAAGCAACCTTGAAGCTCTCTGTGGTGACACCAGCCCCCAGCAATGGGGTCCTTGCTGTGTCGTGAGGCAACATGGCCTATTTCCAGAGAGCTCTAGTTGTTGACAGTCTTTCTTATACTTAACCTTGAGTCCCTATTACGTTTTTTAGTGTGACGCAAGCCAGATCTCCTCCTTTCCCTAGCAGAAGTCTCTTCAAGTCTCTGAAACCGCTTTTGTGCTTTCCCTGATCCCAGTCCTGGATGAAGCAGACTTAGTAGTTGGTCCGCGGTGTGTCTGCGTCACAGGCAGGGGACAGGGTGGTGTGAGGGGCGGGGCTTAGGATTTACACCAACTCCCCCAGCCCACTTCTGATGGACACAGAGCCTAGATGAAAAACAGTGTGGTTGTTATGAAAATAGTTTCAAAAAAGATCCCCTACTTCCCTTTTCCAACTAGATTGCCGCCCTGGAAAAAGGGGTTCTCGGAAAGGCTCCAGGGAGTCTGGGAGTCCAGTTGGAGGAAGAGCCAGGCTGTGGGAACCAGGACAGATGCCTCTGCCTCTGGGGCTAAGGGGTCTCGTCGCTGTCCTTCTGCATCTCTCTGTTCTGCAATCCAGCTTTTCTGCAAAGCCCATGGTCTGCCTGCCCCAGAGCCCCAGCCGGCCTGTGGGCGGGGCTTCCCCTCAACACTGCCCCCGACTCTGAAGACCCACCACGCTCTGCTTCTAGTCTCTATGTCCCCGTAGAGGAACTTCTCAGGGCAGGTCTGATTCACTCCTCTAACACGCCAGTCCGGTTTCCCTGAGGTCCCAGTAGTTGAAACCTCAGGGTCCTGGATCTACCACGGAAGGCTGTGTTAACCAGTTACTTAGCCTCTCAAAGTTCTCAGTTTCCTCATCTGTGAAATGGGGATGAGAATGGTACCTACTTTAGGATTGTGGGGCAGATGCAGTGAATTAACAAGGATGAAGTACTTAGGACAGTGTTTAGGGCACATGAACATACACACACAAACAGAGTCCACTCTTGGTCCTGTCACTCGGTCAGAGGTGCTTCTTGTGGGAGGAAGACAGCGGGGATTGGCAGTTCTGGGACCACAGGGAAACATGGGGATTAAGACGGATTGATCCGCCTTCCCTTTTAGGTTTTGAACTTCTTCTGAATCATGTACAATCCTTGTATTAGTCTTGAACTCTGTATTCACCCTGAGGGAGATGGTAAATTCCTTTAGAACAGAAGCCTACATCCTCAGCAAATAAGACACAGCAGATCCCCATAGGTGCTTAAGCTCCTCACTGAATTGAACTCATAGCTCCCACACTTCCAGTGGTAAGCCAGGAATACATTAGTAGCATTTGTAATTTGTGTCAGTCCTTCCAACAGTACACATTTGTCTTTGGTTTTGTTTCTTTTGAATTTATAGTCTGCAGAATTGATCAATTCCAAACTGCCTAAGTGGCAAGAAACATGTGGTGATGCCACCAAAGTACCAGAGAAAATCATGAATATGATCGAAGAAATTAAGACCCCAATCTCCACCCCAATGTCTGGAACGCCTCTGCCTTCACCCATGATCGAGAGAAGCAGCATGGTAAGAGCTGGCTGTCTCCTCAAGATTTTGGTTGTATGTTTGCTAAATAAGATTTCAGCCATATTTGCACAACAGACCAAGGCCTTCTTTGTTAGTGGAAATCACGGGTTCTCCTGTACTACTTCTAGGGCCTGCCTTTCCTTTTATCCCCTTACCTTCAGATTTGAAACTAGATGTGAAAATGTTTCACACTGTGTTAGCACTGTAATCTTTGTTTTGGAGATTTTTTTTTTTACTGATTCTGTTTTTAATTGTAATGATTCCAACTTTATAAGTTTATTCCCATTGAAGGAAGCGTAAAGTGTCTTAGGACACAGATTAGCAAAACTCTGGTGCCATTCATCACTACATAAGGCACCTGAGGAAAAAAATAATCACCCCAGTATTCCAGGTAACGAATTCAAGCATCGTAGTTCATTGCTCTTTGAATATGGGCTTTATTATTTTTTCACAAACAACGTGACGAGATTCAAATCCAGTAGGTAGTTTGAACACATGTGTCAGTCCACCCTCCCTGTCCGTATAAAGCCCTCTGAAATGACAGCAAAGATATTAATGACCAGCCATCAACCTGCCTAATAGATCCATAACCGCATGGGAAAATAAAGAGCAGGTGCTGTCAATGGACCAGAAACACTGAAGGAGTCTCCAGAGCGAGAAAGGCAAGGTCAGCGTGTGGAGAATGGAAATAGAAGGACATGTCAGCCCCAGGGAAGATGTGCAGGGCAAGGTTCCTGCAGAGGGTGGAGCTGTCAGTTCAGAGCCAGTGGATCCAAGAAGCGGGGAAGAAGCTGGGGTGTCCTGAGTGTTGTCGGCTGGAGAGCTGGTTCAGACTGTCCAGGCTGCTTGGTCTCTCCGCTTGTCCCACCTGTGCTAAACCACAGGCAGCCCGGGCTTTCATCTGTGAACTGAAACAGCATGTGTGGACCGAAGGGTGGGGCTCACTCCTGGGGGTGTGTCTTACCTCTTCCCCACATCGCATGCGATCAGGAGCACGGGGAAAACACAGACTGTCATGTACAGTAAAAAGAATGGGGACTGCCACCCAGTACAAAGATGGACAGACAACCAGTGGTCACTGAACAGGTGGGGGAAACCAGTGTCATAAAAAGACGCACCAAAGTAAAAACTGGAATGACGAGTAAAGGGGGCAACAGAGCCAACAGGGCAGAGGAGAAAAGAGATGAAAGGCTATTACAACCACAGAGAAGAGTCAGCTGTCTTGGAAATTTAAAAGGATTATTATTTCTAGTTAAAATGGTATGTCTGAGATTCGCTTCAAAATAATCCAGTTGTGGGGGAAGATGGATGGGGCATACAGGAAACGAGAATGTCCGTGGATTGGTAATTGTCGAAGCTAGGTGTTGGGTACATGGAGATTTATTGTGCTGTTTTCTCTACTTTTGTACCTGTTCCAAATTTTTCTAAAAGTTTTTCATTTCCCCCTCGTCCACTCCAAAAACACCCCAAAACAAGAGCTGGGCTCCTTAGCAGAATGAATCAGCTTGGGAAATTAAGCCAAAGAACTCTCCCAAAATACAGTGCAAACACAGGATTTAAAAAAAAAAAAAATCAAAGAGGTTATCAGTGTTAGCTGGGTTGAAACGTGGGAGGTACGTCCAGCTGCCGCCTGGGGCCTCACCGCCCGCATGTCTAGTGGGGATCTTCCCGCTCAGCGTGTCCAAAACCACATACCTGAGGCTCTCTCACTCTAACCCCACTTCTCCTCAGTCTTTCCTGTCCGGTAAATGGCGACTCCATCCTTCCGGCAGCGTGGACACCGGACATCGACCCTCACCCTCTCTTAGGCCACGGCTAGCCCGTGGGTACACACTGTTGTTTCCAACCACTTCTACCCCTTCCCTGCTCTAACCGAGGTCCAGCAGAGATGACTGCGGTAGCCTGGCCTTTAACACAGCAGGCAGGGTGATCCTGGCTGAATGGAAAAGACCAGAACCTCAACAGACGGCAGAATGCTAGCGATAAAGAGAGGATTCTGAAAACTTTCAGGGAGGGCAAAAATAGATTACTCACAAAGAAAAGAGAATCCCACTGATACTGGAAAACAAGATGTTAGAAAGTAATGGAGTAATGCACTCAAAATTCTGTGGAAAAATAATTTTAAATGTAGATGCCTTTAGCCAAGCAGCACTTAAAAGGGAGCCTAAAAATCCGTAGAGACAGGAAGGAGATGAGTGCTTTTCAAGGGGTGGGGAAAATGGGGAGTAACTGCTTTAAAAAAAAAAGACAAAAATGGAAAAAAGGACATGGTGTTCTTGAAATAATTCAAAAAGGGGCATTGCCCTACAAAAAATTTGGGGAAAAAATGGAATTTAAAGCATGTAATGCAAAACAGTCCTGGGGATCTGTCTAATGCCATTGCTGTGTTACACTAATGTTAAACTAATAAGGAATTTTTCACAGGTTGGGCGAGATTATGACACCCTTTCTAAATATTCACCAAAGATCCCCTCGGCTCCTTCAGCCAGAGCGTTAACCAGCCCTTTGATTGATATGTTTAATAACCCAGCCACAGTCGCACAGAATTCAGAAAGAAAAAATAATTCAACAGGTAAGATACTTAGTTGGATTTCTTTTAAAGTACCTTTAAAATTTTTTAAATATTTAGGATAAGTGTGCCTTGAGATAGAGGTAAATACATATGTATGGTAGCACCCCCTCCACACTGGCTTGGAGGAACTCACACCTTGTGATGGGGTCTAGGTTTATTCTAAAACCATAAGACACGTTGCTTTGACACATGCCAATTCTATATACAGATTGATGTTTACATACAGTGAACATTCCTATTGAAAGGTGTTATATTTTAAAAGAAATGGGATATAACTTACAGAGCCTCACGCTGTGTTATGTATTTGTGGCAATTGGACTAAAATTTCTTTTTTTTTTCAATGAAACAAACTGTAGAAGTTCACATGACAAAATTAATGGTTATCAGTCTTACCAGTAAGCTTCGTTTAAATTATAATCAGTGTTTTCATTGTCTCTAACAGAGCACTTCATGGTTTCTGGGGGCTTAGGTTCTAACTGCTTACATTTCTTAACCCGGTTGACTCTGTTTCAGTAGACTGGGACCAGTTATTGTTTGCAGGCATTTCAGGTGGCTTTGGTTAGGCTCCACTCTGCCTACACAGAGTCTTTGGCACCCAGGACCTCGAGACTGTCGTGGCGCCAGACCCGTCTCTTTTGGGGGGGACTTGGGCCCCTTGGGTGTGAAGTCGTGGCAGTCACACGGTGTGTTGCTCGCGAGAGCTAACGGGCTGTCCAGCACGTGCAGCTCTTGGGGGAAAAGATGGGATTTTCAGAATGTCAGCTGGAAAGATGATACTCTGTAGCCATTTGCCTTTGAAGAACTATAAGTTATATATAATATAAAGTTAAAATATACAGTGCTGTGTGCCGCCCAATCATTCAAATGATTCTTTGGTTCTTATTGGTAAAAGCTAAATGAAAATCATTGAATTCAATACAGCCAAGGTAATTAGACTATGCGGCATGTTGAAGAGATAGCAAAGTTTACATTGTACTTATTAAGAATTTGCGAGAATGATGCAGAAAGAGATTTTGCATTATTTTATAGTAAATAGTGGGCTAGCAAAATTTGAGTGGAAAAAAAAATTTTTTCCATTCCAATTTTGTGGTGGCGGCGGTAGTGCTGGTAGATATCAGCCTGCGTTGAGCTGAGACATGACGGAGTGCAGCGTTAGGCCGTGGAGCCAGGCCACCCGCATCTGGTTCCATCTGGTTCCTGCTTCTGCCACGGGCACCTAGGAGGAGGGGTCAATACACGTGACTCACCCTCACTACATCCCTGCCACGTTCGCAGGTGAGCAGCCATGGCAGCAAGAACGTCTACATTTCCAGTTTCTCTCTTTTTTGTGGCACAGGCCTTGTGATTTGTTGTGGGGGAGTGCGGCAAGGAAAGCAGTGGGCCACTTGGTGGTGGAGAACTTTGCCTCTTTAAGAGCCGTCCTGATTGAATCAGTGCAGATGAAGCTTGGCTACACTACTTTATCCTCTCGGTCTGGAAAAGAGCCTTTAGCCACAGGGATCCTCCTCTGAGAGGCCTCGGGCCATGGCTCTGCTGCTGTCCCTTGCTGTCCCTGTCCATCCAGACATGGGTGGAGGTGTGGAAATATAATCCGATCGGTGTCTCAGTGGAATGAGTGTGCTGGAGAGATGGGGGCGGGTGGTTTCCTGGGCTTGGCTCCTTTGAACTTGCCTGATCATCCTTCCTTGAAAAGCCATCACTGCTCGGTTCATTTTTGACAGGTTCTTCAGATGACCCCAGTTTACAGCGATCGGTTTCTGTTGCCACTGGACTGAACAGGGTAAAAAAGCAGAAAGTGAAAACCATCTTTCCACACACGGCCGGCGCGAACCAGACCTTACTTAGCTTCGCGCAGGGAGATGTCATCACGCTGCTCATCTCCGAGGAGAAGGACGGCTGGCTGTACGGAGAGCATGAGGACACCAAAGTGTAGGTCTCGGGAGGGGCCTCCACACGGGGTCCAGCGGTCCCACGCCGAGAGGGCTCCTGTCTCTCCTCGTAGCAGGTCTTCCTTGTGGGCAGATTAGCATTTTCACCACAGTTAGGTTCATAGTTTAGTGACAGTTACAGTTAACTGCAGTTGTTCTATTCCCAGTCATTCCCAAACTGTTTTCTGTATGTGTGTGCATATATAGATGAATTTGATGCGTAAATAAATAGGAGTCACTTCTGAAAGTAGTTTTAAATGTTTTTTTCACGTGACTTCAGATTTCTCAAGATATACTTTGTTAAGATTTAGCATGTGAATAGTTTAAATGCCAGTGTCATCATTTCAACTGGACGTGCATAAGCTTTACAGGAAGTAGGTTAAGTCAAGTTTCTGTGTAGATTATTCAGGTATTAAGTAAAACCAATATGGAAACCAAAGACAAAAAGGGAATGCAAATAAAAGTAATTCTGTATATGAGAGACTGCGATGAGAGTGGCCCGGCCACGGCCCCTGCGCTGTGACCGAGCCGTTCCGGCCCCTGCGCTGTGACCGAGCGTTCCTGGGTGTGTTTATGCTTTGCTTGTCTGCTGGGAGCATCCCAGCAAGGTCTTTTTCTCCCCACTCTTCACCTGCAGGAGGGGTTGGTTCCCGTCGTCATACACAAAGTTGCTGGAGGAAAACGAGAAGGAGACCGTGAGCGTGCCCGGGCCAAGGTAGGACCTGCCTGTGGCTCAGATGGCCCAGGGGCAGAAAATGCACCTCGACCTCGTGTTCTCAGGCGTGTCGGAATTAATCTGGATGTGTAGCACAGCCCACGGGGAAGCCGCAGATGGTGTGGAGTAGTGGGGGGTTGCGGGGGATTGCTGCTCCATGATTGCTTCCTTCCTGACTTCTGTTGCCCACGCGCTTCACTGACCATCTGCTGGAAAGAGACGCGCCCCAGAACCCCCCTTTAGCCTCAGAAGCACTCTCCCCACCTCCCACCGCAGCTGAATCCAAGGCCCTTGTGCTCTGTCTTGGTCTTACTCGGCAGCCTTTAACACTGATGAATACTTTATCTGGAATGTTCTCTTGCCCTTGCACTCTTTATTTTCCCTCCACCTCACCACCCATCCATCTTCAGTACCCTTTCAGATCTCTCCTCTGCCTTGTGCTTAGACATAGGTGTCCTCGGGATCTGCCCTCAGTCCCTTTTTCCTTTTCGGTGCTTCCTGGGCCACCGTGTCTGCCCCCTAAGCTTGAATTACATCAACGGGCTTCACTCAGCACCTCTGTGCCAACACCGCCCCCTCACGCCTGTATCCCATCCAGATAATGATCATTATCACCATCACTTAGGAACTGTCCAAAGTGCCTTACACTGACCAGGTCATTGAATCATCATACAACCTTGTGAGATAGGTCCCTGCTTGAAAATTGAGAAGATGGGGGCACGGAAAGGTGTAATAACTTGCTCAAGCAGCTGGAAGTGGTGGACCCAAGACTAGACTAACCCAGGCAGGTCTCTCCCAGCCAAGATGTGAATGTTTGTATGTGGTGTGGGTCCTCAGAAACATGTCCAAACTGAACGTGGCATCGTCTTGACCACAAACCACCTTGGCCACAGTGTTTCCCATGTCAGAGCAACCATCCTGACCCATCCCGCTGTCCCCAGCAGACCGCGGATGCCGCACCTGATGCCCCCCCCCCAAGTCCTTCCATTATACTTGCTCTGAGCCATCTGTGTGTTTCTGTCCCTTGCAGAATAGCTCAGCTGCCAGTGGCCAAGGAATGAAACTAAATATATATATATATGTGTATATATATATATATATATATGTGTATATATATATATATATATATATATATTTTTTTTTTTTTTTTTGGCGGTACACGGGCCTCTCACTGCTGTGGCCTCTCCCGTTGCGGAGCACAGGCTCCGGACACTCAGGCTCAGCGGCCATGGCTCATGGGCCCAGCCGCTCCGCGGCATGTGGGATCTTCCCGGACCGGGGCATGAACCCATGTCCCCCGCATCGGCAGGCGGACTCCCATCCACTGCGCCACCAGGGACACCCCTAAATATTTTTAGGATGTTAAAATTCTGAGATTTTTTAGTGCGAAGTGCTCGATGCTTTTGCTTAAGGCATTTGCTGTATTTTCTTATTGAACTCCTTGAATTAAGAGCCAGCCCCTAATTGAGCCAGTTTTCCTCTCCTTTTCTTTTGTCATGTCTTTTAAAGGATTTCTTTCGAGTGTACATTTATAAGTCAGCAGAAACACTGCAGTGTCATATACAGTGTGTGTGTGTGTGGTAATCTCCTCCTCCCTCACTGTATTAGATTATTAATCCACCGCAATTCTGGCTATAGGAGATTGGGGATGTTTGGGGTGCAGGGGCCAGGTCTCATCTAACTTGTATCCTCTGGTTCTTGTTCGCTAGCTCGGTATCAGTACGGAGCGTGAGCACGATGAACTTATCTGAGAAAAGCAGCGTCGTCATCCCCCCACCGGATTACTTAGAATGTTCGTCCACGGGGGCGGCTGCAGAAAAGAAAGGAGCGGTTTCCCAAAACGCTTCTACCTTTAAAGCACCAGTGTCCAAACCAGAAACCACGTCTCCTGTGAGTAAGGCCCAGTGTACCGCGATCCTGAACAGCAGGCTCTGGTGACGCGGGGTGCTTTTCCCTCCATACAGGAAGGTGCTGACCCCCAGGCAGGGTGGAGACTCCCTCCCAGGGCCTGCAGATTCCCCTGCCACACAGCCTTTCAGCTTCCTTACCTTCAGTCCCCCTTTTGTTTTTAGTTTATCTGTAAATGACAGTTTACACACAGTAGGCCCATCATTTGCCAGATTGTATCAGGTTTTAAGCTCTCCTTGCTTTTGTTCGTGGCTGCAGTCCTTTAGACCTGTAGTGACCTTTTTCTGCATTTTCTTCAGTTTTCATATTGTTTTCTGAAGGAAGACTTAAGGTTGAACATAGTGATCTGATCATTACACCTTCAGAAAGTGTGCTGTGTAAACCCTGTGTGTACGTTATCTGTAATCCTAAACAAGTGGGTAAGAGGCACAGAGGCTGTGAGTCACTTCGTCTGTTCCTCTGACAACTCTGTCTTCTGGGCCAGGCCCCGGTGTGGGCTCTGGAGACGCAAAGATAAACAAGACCAGCCCCTGGCTCTGCTGGAACTTAGGTTCTAGTGATAACAAGCAGACGATGAGAAGTTAACACAAATATCAATGCTAGAAGCTACATGGAGGAATGAAGCAAGGTGAGGTGATGAGGGATCGGGTGACCTCTTGGATGGAGGTCAGGGTTTGGGTGTTCTGGGAAGCTGACTCTGAGAACGAGGGCGGGTGCTGATGAGAGCCGCCCGGGCCCCGTACGGAAGGGAGAGGCTGGCCCGGAGCCTCTACTGCCCCTGCCGAGACCTCTGGGCTAGGACGGCCCTTGGAGCTGCCTGGATTTGGGGCAGCATCTGGGGGCCGGGGTCTCAGCCAGAGCGATTCCCGAGGAGCGCTGCCAACCGAGGGCCATCTCCCCACAGCCAGAATCAGTCCCAGTCCTGAAGGGGATCTGGGCAGCACATGACAGAGCCTGCAACGGAGCACTTCTCTGGGGGGTGACATCTGAGACCCAGGGGTCAAGGGGAGGAGCTTCCCAGACAGAAGGAGCAGAAAGTTTAAAAGCCCTGAGGGTGGTGGACTCGGCGCCCTCAGGGAGCAGAGGAGGGAGGTGAGGATTCCAGGGTGGCGGAGCCTCCAGAGGGGTTCTTGTCTTTTTTTAAATTTTATTTTCAGTGTAGATTATACAGTAGAGAAGGGGGAAAGGATGGAGGAAAGGCGCTGACTGAGAAGGAAGAAGAGCACACGGGGAGGAGCCGGCTGGCCGGGGTAGGGATGCGGGTCCACTGTGCCGACGGGAAGGCTGAGGGCCAGGGCCCGGGTGCAGCTGGGAGGACAGACTTGGCTGTGTTGGGGGACGTCTGTCAGTGCCGAAGGACGGATCACCAGCGGACGGGGCGGGCAGGGAGGTGCTGAACAAGTTCAAAAGAAGAGAATTGGTGCCAGAGGTGTTTTGCAGAGTGAGAAAGTGAGCGTGCTCCGGAGAGGAGTGGGATACGAGCCGTCGGTGCAGTAAGCCTGGGCCGATGTTTCTGCTTGTTTTCCGTTACCCTTCGTTATCCTGTGCTCCTTCCTGTGGTGCGTGCAGAAGCCATGCCTCCCATGGGGTGTGTTGTCACCCCTAGTGGGGGCCTCTGTTCGGCTCTGAGCGGGGCGGGGGCGGGGGCGCTTACAGGAGATGGGAGTGCTCCCAACGATGGGCCCATCGTTGCTACAGTGCGAGCGGAGGTGTCGGGGACCGTGCCGAAGCACGTGTTTCGGTCCAGGAAATGCACTGTTCTGAAATCTCATTCAAAAATGCCTTTGGCTTCTCCTCTTAAATAAGCATACTGCATGATTGTTTGCAAATCACCCCAACTAACTCCAAAAATTATTTTCAGAAGAAAATGGAGCTTTTCCATTTTGTTAGCAGTAGATGTCAAAACTGGACAAACTGCTTGGGAAGGGCACATGTGAAATGCTATTTTATTAAAGGCCCCAGTATATTTTAAAACAGTATTCAAACTCTTTGGAAATGATCTTAAGGCATTTCTGAAAGCATAACAATTCCTTTTGCTGGGGAAAAAAACCTTTCCAATTTGCATGTCACAAAGCTCAGAATCCAGGCACATGAGGCCCATTGTTCAGGTGGGACCTGTCCCTCTGTAGTGCCTTCTCCTGGCTTTGATTTTCAACTTTTTCTTATGGAAAAATTCAAACATAAAAATGGACAGAATAATCTAATGACCTGGTCCCCCAGGTTAGCTTTAACAATTCATTTATAAATCTTGTTTCATCTCTCCCCCACCCACTCCGAGATCAATTTGAAGCTAACGACCGACATATCATTTCATCTGTAAATATATTAAAGATCCTTTTTTTCTCTCACATGACCACAATGCCAATTATCATATCTTTTAAAATTGACGATAATTCATGAATATCATCACCTGGTCACTTCAAATTTCTGATTGTCGCATTAAAAATTTCTTGACAGTACAGTTGTTCAAATCTGGACCCAGGCTAGCTCCCTACATTGTAATTGGTGGTTCAGTCTCGTGGTGAGTCTTTCCATATCTAGAGGTCTCCCCTGTCTCTTTTTCCTTGTAATCTCTCTGTAGAAAACCCAGGTTACTGGTCCTGGAGGGTGTCCCCAGTCTGGATTTTTGCTGGTTGCATGCACATGGTGTCCTTTACTGAGTTCCCCTTTGTTCTATATTTCCCGCCTTGATCAGAGTCTGTTGTTGTTTTGTTAGTTTGCCTGTTTTGTTTCGTAGAGCATTTCATCAGCGGTGGTGGTGGGTATAGGCGTCTGCTTGTTTCCTTCCGTGATGTCAGCAGCCATTGATAATGACCACCTGGCTCCGTGGATGTAGGTTGTACAGACAGGCCTCAGAGATGTTGCAGGTTTGGTTCCAGACCATCTCGATAACGCAAGTCACAGGAACTTTTCAGTTTCCCAGTGCATATAAAAGTTATGTTTACACTATACTGTAGTCTGTTGAGTGTGTAATAGCATTATGTCTCAAAAAGCCTCAATTTAAAAATACTTTATTGATAAAAAACGCTAACCATCATCAGAGCCTTCAGTGAGTCGTAGTAGTGACACCAAAGACCACTGATCACAGATAACTGTGACTATAATAATAATGAAAAGCTTGAAATATTGCAAGAATTACCAAAATGTGATGCAGAGACATGAAGTGAGCAAATGCCGTTGGAAAAATGATGCCTATAGCCTTGCCACGACCTTCAATTTGTAAGGAAAAAAAAAGAGCAGCATCTGTGAAGCACAATCAAGTGAAATGCAGTAAAATGAGGTCTGCCTGTGTAGTGCCTTTTAGGGTGAAAGAATCTTGCCCCCAAATCATAGCTAGCACTGGAATTACAAATGAAAACACATTTTAGCTAACAGCACCGATTTTAGAAAATAACATGTTTTAATTTTCAGTATTTTTACCACGTGGATAAAGCTCAATGAAGAAAGCATTGGTGCACTTCTTACCACACTGGATGGATAGATTGAAAAATCCTGGTTTTAGATATCAATATAGTCAGTAATGATATTCATCATTAAGCATTTGGCAGTTTAAATGAGCTCTTTATTTTTAAACCTCTCTGTTGGCTGGATCATAATAGACTGTCAGTATCGGGAGGCTGTCTTGAAAAGCATGGAGACCATCTAGGCAGCAGCACCGCACGCAGTGCCCACCTTTTTACCCCTTCCCACTTGCTGGGCAGCAGAGCTTCAAGCACACTGCTTTCTCCCGAGGCCCAGGGTGGCCTGGCTGCCCTGGGCCCGCCTCCTCTGTGGCAGGCCCTCGTGGAAGCTGCTTCCCTGCCCCCCAGAACAGGTGCAGGGGTCCTCAGCTCACACCCTGGGGATCCTGGTCTGCGAGGTCCCAGGGCTGCCTCCAGGCAGAGCTCCACACCCGAAGCCCCTCCCCACCGAACCGGTAACTTAAGGTCTCCCGACAAAGCCCAAAACCCGATGGCTTCACTGGTGAATTCTATCAAACATCTAAAGAACTAATACCAGTCCTACTCAGACTTTCCTTAAAAGTGGAGAGGAGAGAATTCCTAACTCATTCTGTGAGGCCAGCATTGCCCTGACACTCCGGTCAGGCCCCCTATTTCTTTTTTTTTTAACATCTTTATTGGAGTATAATTGCTTTACAATGTTGTGTTAGTTGCTGCTGTATACAAAATGAATCAGCTATACGTACACATATATCCCCGTATCCCCTCCCTCTTGCGTCTCCCTCCCTCCCACCCTCCCTATCCCACCCTTCTAGGTGGTCACAAAGCACCGAGCTGATCTCCCTGTGCTATGCGGCTGCTTCCCACTAGCTATCTGTTTTACATTTGGCAGTGTATATATGTCCATGCCACTCTCTCACTTTGTCCCAGCTTACCCTTCCCCCTCCCCGTGTCCTCAAGTGCATTCTCTGCGTCTGAGTCTTTATTCCTGTCCTGCCACTAGGTTCTTCAGAACCTTTTTTTTTTTTTTTAGATTCCATAAATATGTGTTAGCATACAGTATTTGTCTTTCTCTTTCTGACTTACTTCACTCTGTATGACAGACTCTAGGTCCATCCACCTCACTACAAATAACTCAATTTCGTTTCCTTTTATGGCTAAGTAATATTCCATTGTATATATGTGCCATACCTTCTTTAAGCATTCATCTGTCGATGGACACTTAGGTTGCTTCCATGTCCTGGCTATTGTAAACAGTGCTGCAGTGAACATTGTGGTACATGACTCTTTTTGAATTATGGTTTTCTCAGGGTATAGACCCAGTAGTGGGATTGCTGGGTTGTGTGGTAGTTCTATTTTTAGTTTTTTAAGGAACCTCCATACTGTTCTCCATAGTGGCTGTATCAATTTACATTCCCACCAACAGTGCAAGAGGGTTCCCTTTTCTCCACACCCTCTCCAGCATTTATTGTTTGTAGATTTTTTTTTTTTTTTTTTTTTGCGGTACGCGGGCCTCTCACTGTTGTGGCCTCTCCCGTTGCGGAGCACAGGCTCCGGACGCACAGGCTCAGCGGCTATGGCCCACAGGCCCAGGCGCTCTGCAGCATGTGGGATCTTCCCGGACTGGGGCACGAACCCGTGTCCCCTGCATCAGCAGGCGGACTCTCAAGCACTGCACCACCAGGGGAGCCCTAGAGCTTTTAAATATTCTTATATGAAATAAAAAAATAAAGGCCACTAAAATGAAAGACTGAAAAAGGCCTTCCAGCCTGCAAGACAGAAATAGGGGGCCTATCGTCAAAAAATCTACAAACAGGGCTCCCCTGGTGGCGCAGTGGTTGAGAGTCCGCCTGCCGATGCAGGGGACACGGGTTCGTGCCCCGGTCCGGGAAGATCCCATATGCCGCGGAGCGGCTGGGCCCGTGAGCCATGGCCGCTGAGCCTGCGCGTCCGGAGCCTGTGCTCCGCAACGGGAGAGGCCACAACAGTGAGAGGCCTGCGTACCAATCACATGGCACGTGAAGGTACACTTTGTAGAGGGGATCTGCGGGTCGCACTGGAACTCGTCCATGGAACATTTATTGACGAGCTTATTACGGTCCAGGCCCTGGGCTATGCTCTAGGGTAACAAATAGGAATCAACCCCGGAACTGAATCCAGTGAGCGCTGTTTATTGGGGCTGTGGAAAAGGTGCAGGGTGACAGGAGGCGGGGAAGGCCCTGGCTCAGGCTCCTGGGAAGCATCAGAAGTGGCTTCTTGGAGGCAAGCATTTGAACTGAGTCCTGAAGGAAGAGCTCTGATGAAACCCAAAGCCTTCAGACGGTGTCGTGGGGTCTGCGTGGCTGGGCGCAGTTGGGGCAACGGCGGAGAAGCGGCGGGATGGGCAGGCCAGGGGTGACGCTCCCCGAGCCGGGCCGCCTGGGCCGTACTGCGTCCTTTCTCATCCTTCCGGGCGGCATTCGGTCATCCAGGGAGGGGACGGTAGGAGTCCCGTCCACTGCTGGGGATGGGGCGACAGGATCTGTCAGTACTTAAGGGGAAGAACTGATAGAGCTAGTGACTAACTGCTGGTACCTACACGGGAGAGAGTGCTGTTCTGTCTCAGCTCTGGGAGCAGGTCTGGTTTACTCATGTTTACATATTTTGGAGCCTTTTTTTTTTTTGGATAATTTATATAATGAACACATACATTAGATCTTTAACACGCCAGCATTAGAAAGAAAAAACATTCTTACACATTTAACTACTAGAAAATACAAATATTTATTTTGGAGGTTCTGAATAATTAAAAATAATCAGCGTCCCATAAGTATGATTGTATTAATTAAAGACGGAGTTACTTATGGTTTGTTAAAGTACCTACAATTTGAGAAACCACCCCCTTCCCACTTTTGATTAAAAAACAGATAAAAGTTGCCTTTCATGGAGGTATTTATATATTTTATGATTTGACTACTATATTAAGGAATGGCTTTATGGTAAAATTTTTATCTAAAATTCTACTTTGCAAATAATCAAACTGATAAATTATCCCACTCTTGAGACAGAAATAAGGATGAACTCTTAAATTAATATTTATCCATCCCATGCTTTAAGTAAACAAAAGTATGTTTTAATATTTTTTCACCTCAAATGTTGCCATTTGCTGGGTACATTAAACATATGCTGAAATTAGGTTTCCTTTTAAATCCGGTGGGCAGTCGAAGCTACAGGTTTTGGCTAAACAGCAAAGTCCAAGTTTGGTCAGGGTCTCCTTGTAAAAATTAAAACATCTAATCATTACATCTCATTTTAAATACTACTTCTAAAAATAACACTCTGTTCATAAAAATAATCCAGAGAATTTTTGTTTGGGTAGAAAATTTGGAAAACATACAACAGTATTAAAAAGAAAATTCTATTTATAGTAGTCTCACTTCTAGGATAACTCCTGTTAACACTTCATTATATTTCCTTTGAGATATAGATAAATATTGATATATTTAGATATATAGATATTTTCCCCTCCCTTCCCAGCACCCAACCTCATGGTGGGATCATAGCATTTTCTCATATCACCTTAGAAGCATTTATGCTTCTAACAAGCCCCAGCACTGCTGCCTGGGCTGTGATGAGCTGCAGGCCTGTGGCAGGAACCCTGTGAGCCCATGAATAGCACCTCTGCGCCCCTCTCATCCTCACGGATCAGCAGCATGTGGGTGTCCCTCCATCAGAACTCCGTTGATGAGACAAGTACCACCGTCACCTGTGTGCTGTTTAAGAAGTACCAGTAGGTTACTATGTTCTGATCTGGAGAATAATGGAAAATGCTAATTAATAAAGGCCACAAGAAAATATTAATTGGCTTTTAAAAATCATCAAAGGCCACAAGGTTCGTGCACTTCCTGAACGAGGTGCTGCCATCCATCATTTCAGAGCCTCTCACCCAGTCACCCTCTTTTGGATGTTCAGTTTTCCATGTCTGTAAACGTGCATCTAACCTTGGGCTGAAGACGGTAATAACCCAAAAGTAAGTACAGGGCGTTCACAGATGCATCATGAGGTATAATGACTGATTCGTATTCCATTTCTATCGCTTCATCTTTTGAAGTAATATTTCAGTATCCTCTGCAAAGTGCCAAAGAAAAAGCTGCAACTGTCAGCGGTGTACACCCTCAGATGCCTCCGCTGCGTACAACCTGTCCGTTAGACAAGCTACCGCGTTTCGTCGCTACCAAGTCAGAGCGGGAGTCCAAGAGCACAGCAGAGTGGACAGAAGGACCAGCTCTGCCCCAAAGAGAGCCCCTGGGGAGCAGGTGAAAAGGCCTGTTTTTAATAGGCCACCTAGTCGTCGTGGCCTCTTGCAAAGGCAGCAGACACAGGATCCAATCATCTGTGCGTCGGTAAACAAACCCGGAGAGATTATGGATCAGGCAGAAATGTTCCAGAACTGGGCGGCCCAGCAGAGTGGCCACTGGACGCAGGGGCTGCTGAGCACTTGGAAAGTGGAGAGTGCAACTGTAAGGAACTGAGTTTTTAATTTTAAATTTGTATTTTCATCTAGTCATACAGTGAGCGGCTGCTGTATCAGTCGGCCAGGTACAGGTCACACAAGAGAGAACGAGATTCCATTTAGAAACCTGATCTGGAGGGTGATGGTCGAGAAGCAGGTACCACGATGAGGCCCTTCCAGGACCCCCTGAGGGTTGGAGACACAGCCCTGGAATTTCATATCTCAGAGGTTCTTACGCCCAACTGGGCTGGTCATTTATCTTTCCTAAACTGTTTACACCAGCTGATAGCACTGGAGAAAAGTATGTTCTGTCTCAGCCAAACTCTGGGGTCCGTGGGAGCTGGTAAAGCAGCCTAACGCTTTTTTTTTTTTTTTTTTGTGGTACGCGGGCCTCTCACTGTTGTGGCCTCTCCCATTGCGGAGCACAGGCTCCGGATGCGCAGGCTCAGCGGCCATGGCTCACTGGCCCAGACGCTCCGCGGCACATGGGATCTTCCCGGACCGGGGCACGAACCCGTGTCCCCTGCATTGGCAGGCGGACTCGCAACCACTGCGCCACCAGGGAAGCCCCCCCCCAACACTTTTATATGTAGTTTTTACACACACACAACCATCAGAATACTGTCAGTTACACGTAGAGTTTTGTTTAAACACCAGGATACCTAGGGTATACCTGGGAGCCACCCACCAGAAAATGTTCCTGAACCCAGTGAGGTGGACCCAGCTGCCCTGGGACGTCCCATCTCAAGAGATGAGATGCCATCTTTTCACTACCGAGGGGCTGGGGGTCGGTCACGTGCTCTCTGCCTTAGTGGCAGTAGCTTTTAAGTAATCTGATAACTGGGCTTTAAATAGCTATTGAGAAACCAAGCCCTCAAACCCACACACTTTGATTTCAAAGCGCGTCTGCCGACCTGTAGGAGCTGGCGCTGAGTGGGTGCTGCCTCCACCCCCCACCCCTACCCCCCGCCTCACCGAGTGGGCACCTTGGTTTCAGAAAAGAGCTCCATGACCAGAGCAGTTGGCTTTCCCCGTCTGGGCTTCAGTTCCCATTTAAGAATAAACGGGTTGGGCTTCCCTGATGGCGCAGTGGTTAAGAATCCACTTGCCAATGCTAGGGGACACGGGTTCGAGCCCTGGTCCGGGAAGATCCCACATGCCACGGAGCAACTAAGCCCGTGCGCCACAACTACTGAGCCTGCGCTCTAGAGCCCGCGTGCCACAACTGCTGAAGCCTGCGCACCTAGAGCGCGTGCTCCACAAAAAGAGAAGCCACTTCAATGAGAAGCCTGCACACCGCAACGAAGAGTAACCTACGTTCTCCACAACTAGAGAAAGCCTGTGCGCAGCAATTAAGACCCAATGCAGCCAAAAATAAAAAAAAAAATAAAGGGGTTGAACTGGGTCAGAGGTTGTGAACTGGGAGAGTCCAGCCTGCAGCTGAGGACTGAGTTGTTAACACGTAAAGCAGTGTCACTCAGGGCTGCTCACACCGCGGGCCACACGAAGCTGCTCTCCAGCTGGCGGTGGAGAGGAAGGGACGTTCTGTCCGAGGAAGCAGCCGTGCAGGAGGGCAGGCACCAAGGAAGCCCTAGGGCCCGTCCCTCAGGCCCTGCTGTCTGCAGGATGGCTCGGTCCTCAGGGGGAGTGGAGGAGTCCCCGCGAGGCTTCTCAACAGAGCCTTGGCCGGGCTGCGGGTCCCATCATCTCTGTGCGTCTGCCTGTGGCTGCGGGTCTGAGCTGACCTGTAGGCTGGGACCGCGTCATCTTCAAGGCACACGGGCACGCAGGAGACACCCAGACAGAACTCTGGGGTGGCGGGGAGGGGGCGTGATGCGGACACCGTGACAGCCAGCAAGGGCCACCTCCAGGTGGACTGGGGTTTGGGGTTTTTCGGGAGAAGTCGCCAGGCATGTCCCATGCCTGTTCCCGCCTGTGGGCTGTCTCGCCATCCAGTCCCCAGGCCTCCCCGGCCCCGCTGTCCCCTGGCAGCCTGGCCACTCGCGGGGAGGGAAGCATGCTGGCTGCCAAGAGGGGACACAGAACACGCGACAGGCCGTGGCCACCGGTGCAGCCCAGCAGAGGGACCAGCACCTGGCAGTCGTGCTCTGTGAAGCCTGAGCGAAGTGGGGGCGGGACGCGTGCTGCGAACTCCAGCAGAACCCGCGAGGTGAGTGAGGACCAGTGTCTCCCAGACGGCGGGCGGGGCGGGGCTCTTCCGAGCGCATGCTGTGTGGCCCACACTGCGACAGAGGAGGTGCCCCGGGCACGCCAGGACCTGTGCCGAGATGGGTCACAGAACGACCAAGAAGGGCCTCCAGAGCCCTCGGTGCTCCTGGACAGGGCAACGTGTGCCAGGCGACGGAGGAGGGAAAGATGGGGTGTGCGGGGGAGACCCCAAACCCCTCACCGCAGGCTCGGGGAGGCAGCAGAGGGACAGGCGGCTCCCGGCTCAGCCGGCGGGGTGTGGGCCGTGCGGGCGGGTCTGAGGCCAGCGGATCCTGAGCTCCTCGCTGGGCAAAGGAGGTGCCTTCACGGAGAAGGGAGGAGGGCAGCCGTGGCAATAAGCTCGCTGGCAGCTGTGTTAAAGAGGACACCTTTCTGAAGAGGTCCTTTTTTTTTTTTGTAAATATTGAATACCATATACAGAAAAGTGCAAGAAAAGTCACTTGTCACAAAGTGACTCCATATAACCAACACCCAATCAGGAACTGGAGCATTACCGGCCCTCCAGGAGTCCCCCCAACTGTCCCATCTCACAGTCCAGACTGCCCTCCTCTGGACGCTGGGTGCCTGTCTGGTCTGGCCCTGCGTAGACAGAACTGTGTCCTCCCGTGGTTCCACTGGTGTCTCAACAGAGGCTGTCATCCTTCCTGTTACTGATTTACAACGTTGCATTAGTTTCAGGTGTACAGCACAGTGATTGTTATACATATGTATGCATTCTTTTTTAAACCTATTCTTTTTCATTACAGTACATTACATGACACTGAATATAGTTCCCTGTGCTATACAGTAGAATCTTGTTTACGTATTTTATGTATAGTAGTGTGTATCTGTTAATCCCAAACTTCTAATTTATCCCTCCCCGTGTTCCCCTTTGGTAACCATGTTTGTTTTCTGTCTGTGAATCTATTTGTTTCGTAAATAAGTTATTTGTGTCATATTCTATTTCTTTAAAATATTTATTTTGGCTGCACCAGATCTTAGTTGCAGTATGTGGGATCTTTGTGGCATGTTTAGTTGTGGCACATGGGATCTTAGTTGCTGCATGCATGTGGGATCTAGTTCCCCAACCAGGGATCGAACCCGGGCCCCCTGCATTGGGAGCGTGGCATCTTACCCACTGGACCACCAGGAAAGTCCCTATGTCATATTTTAGATTCCACATATAAGTGATATCATATTGGTATTTGTCTTTCTCTTTTTGACTTCCTTCACTTAGTACAATAATCCATAGGTCCATCCATGTTGCTGCAAATGACATTATTTCACTCTTTTATGGCTCAGTAATATTCCATTGTATGTATGTACCCCATCTTCTTTATCCATTCATCTGTTGATGGACACTTTAGGTTGTTTCTGTGTATTGGTTATTGTGAATAGTGCTGCTATGAACGATGGGGTGCATTTATCTTTTTGAATTAGAGCTTTGTCCAGATATCTGCCCAGGAGTGGGATTGCTGATTCATATGGCAGTTCTATTTTTAGTTTTTTAAGGAACCTCCATGCTGTTCTCCATAGTGGCTGCACCAATTTACATTCCCACCAGCAGTGTAGGAGGGTTCCCTTTTCTCCACACCCTCTCCAGCACTTGTTATTTGTGGACTTTTTAATAACGGCCATTCTAACCAGTGTGAGGGTGGAACCTCACTGTTGTTTTGATTTGCATTTTTCTAATAATTAGCAATGCTGAGCATCTTTTTATGTGCCTGTTGCCCATCTGTATGTCTTCTTTGGAGAAATGTCTAAGCCTTCTGTCCATTTTTGGATTGGAATGTTTTTTTGTTATTGAGCTGTATGAGCTATTCGTATATTTTGGAAACTAAGCCTTTGTCGGTTACATAGTTTGCCAAGATTTTCTCCCAGTCTGTAGGTTGTCTTTTCATTTTGTTTATGGTTTCCTTTGCTGTGCAAAAGCTTGTAAGTTTGATGAGGTCCCATTTGTTTATATTTGCTTTTATTTCTATTCCCTTGGGAAACTGACCTAAGGAAACATTGCTACGATTTATGTCAGAGAACGTTTTGCCTGACGTCTCTCCTGTTGTTGGGATAGGGCTGCCCCATGCATCCTAGCGGGTGTCTCAGTGCTAATGTGCACGCATGCTGCTTGTACCAACCAGGAGTGGGCTCGCTGGGGCACGTGCCAGGGCCCGGTAGCTTTGGGCTGCCGTCTTAGGAGTCATTTTGCTCTCTTTCCTCATAGCACAAGTTGTTACTTCTTGCCACTTTACCGCCAGGGCTGGACTTCAGTGCATCTCCTCCAGTGTTTCTGTTTCTCTCACCATGTCGTGTCACCCAGATAACACAGCCTGTGAAACCATGGCTAAGCTCGTTTCAGAGTTCAGTCAGGCTCCAAGGTTTCTGCCTTGAGGGCAGTGGGGGCACTCCTCAAGTTGAGGACACTCAGGGGAGGGGGACAGTGTCCTGCCCCAAGGACAGGCAGGAAGGTGGTTTCTGTTACATGCCCTGCGGAGGCCGCATCCCGGGAGTCCAGCTTGGCAGGACGTAGGCCTTCCAGGCCGGGAGGACGCAGCCGGCCTCCCCCTGAGCCACAGTCACAGCCTGGACTCAGCCTCCCCAGCCTGGGGGCACCTGCTCTGGGCAGCAGGTTAATGCCAGCACCCTGAGCATGTGTGGGACTGCACGACAGGCATTCTGGGGTATTTTTTAAATAAATCATAAGTTAGCCCTTACTCATCCTGTAACATGAATGTTACACCAGAAACTGCTCACTCCGAGGCCTGCTGAGCAAGCCCAGCAGCCCTGCGGGGACAGGCCCTTTTAGGATGTGCTAATGAGCAGGGCAGCTGCTTTGTGCTTCAATCCTGAGAGGGAGACATTGAATCCGGACATCGGGCTGGCTGCCCCTGGTGCTGGGGCTCCCCCTCGGGATGACCTTACTGGCCCCAGGTTCAAGGTCAAGGTGTGAGGTCCCCAGAGGCCCGGAGACAGCAGGCACAGGTCTGCGAAGTAGGCCTGGTGCCTCCAGCCCCCTTCTGCCTTGAGTCTGTACATCCAGCACCCAGGAGAGGCCATCCCAAGGGAGCCCTGGCCTGGCTTTTAGTCCAGGCGTGGCCTTCAGCCCCAGGCTGGCAACTGGCAACGGGAAGTGAGAGGAGCTCAGAGGCCTGCAAGCCCTGAGACCATGGGGCATCCTGGGAGCTGGCCTGGTGGCCCTGGTCAGATGGCATGACACTGCCCTCTCCTGGGCAGCCATCTGAATAAGCCCGCCAGCTTGGGCCAGGGATTTCTTACAACAGCCAGAGCAGATTTAAAGCAGATTCTTTGTGGAATGAAGGAGAGGACACACAATCACCTGGTCCCCGGCCACACTGGGAGACCCCGAGCCCCTAGGAGCCGGAGGCTGGGGCTCCGAGAGGGCTCTGGCAATTCCTGAAGGCAAAGACAGTGCCTGCACTGTTCTGTCCTCTCTCTCCCGCAATTACGGAACTTCTGCAAGATCAGATCTCTGCTTGGCAGTTGGCACCAGTCTACGGCACCGAAACCCAACAAGGTTTTTTACTGTTTCTCATGGCATCGTTCAGGATCGGGCTCCCAAAAAGCCAACCATAATCACTACAGTTTTGCACGTGAATTCAGGCCACAGGCAGGGAACAGCAGACCTTGTGTTTCCCTCTAAGATGTTCCAGCATTTGTAAGGGTCCCTCACTGTGTTTCAGAATGTCTTCTGTTCTTGCCCTTACGCTTCCGAGTGAATTTAGATA
The DNA here is from genome assembly GCF_005190385.1 of Monodon monoceros. NCBI lineage: Eukaryota > Metazoa > Chordata > Mammalia > Artiodactyla > Monodontidae > Monodon > Monodon monoceros. Next base: position 81,352,344 of record NW_021703769.1, read on the forward strand.
AATGAGACAAATGAATTGAGACTCCAGGGTACTTTGAAACATGCATAGCTTTAAGCAGTGCCTTATGCTTTAGATGTCTTTACCTTCGGGTCTTATTAAAAATGTCCCAATTTCATGAGCCTTCCATAAACTTCTTTTTCTTTCCCACAGAATGATGCAAATGGGTTTGCAAAGCCTCTTTTTCTCAGGTATGTTACCTTCCTCCACCAGGGCCCTCCCCCTTACTCAGCCCAGGAGAACTGGGCTTGCAGGATCTCAGTTCCCCGACCAGGGACAGAACCGAGGCCCTCGGCAATGAAAGCGTGGAGTGCTAACCACTGGACCGCCAGGGAAGCCCACCGCCCATTACAGAACTGTCCAGAGCTGTAAACATTTCAGACAGAGGGCAGCGTACCCCTCTGCAGTCCTGTGTGGGGCGGGAAGGTGGTGGTGGGAGAGCCTTCTAGGACAGCAGCTTATTAAGTGCCAAACGCAACACGAGGCCAGGGGAACTCCCTCCTGGATCAGGGCAGATGCTGGGCAGGCCCTCAGGCCCCGCTCCCAGAGGACCCCCAGGCCTGAGGCCTTTCTCACTGCAGCCAAAACGAAACAATTAGCTTATAATGGGCTGTCACAGAACAAAACTTTCATGTTCAGAAAATGTCTGGGATTTATATAAGCTATATAATTTTACAGAACAAGAGTTATTAGCTCTTTTTCTGAACCAAATCCGTGTCTTGAAGTATTTCTGCCAACAATTTTTTTCTCCCCCCGCCTCCCCAGCAAAGAAAATCCCTTTGCTACTGTGAAACTCCGACCAACGGTGACAAATGATCGCTCAGCACCAGTCATTCGATGAAAAGGTGGCCCCAGATTCCTCTGGTTCCCCGTTCGGTTCTCGCTTGGGAAATGATAGGTATACGTTTGTGATAAGTGCTGTCCTGTTGTAAAGCTTCACCGGAGGGTGCCTGATTTTACATGTATTCCACTTGAGCAAATCAGTGCATTTTCTAATTTAACATAGCTGGGTTTACATATTTCTGTCTTTAAGGTAACTACGTCATAGTTTAGATACAATTCAATCATTTAAAGTGTTTTCTTCCTATTCTGTTCAAGAACTGTAAATTTGGTTCCAATCCTATTGTATCATTTTCTTTTAATAGTCTGTGTTTTTTTTTAATAGCCAGAATAAGGGATAGTTGACGCTTCTGTGACTGGCTTTCTGCACCTGAATGCAAATAAGATCACAGTTTTATTTTATAAAGCATGTGCTCTTAAATAGCATTACGATGTTTAAAGAAATCACCGTGTAGATTTGCATCCCAGCATGCAAATAACCTTAAGCAATATAAATTATGAGAATATTGTATAAAATTTAATTTAACTTAAAAACTTCTAAATGTTTGCTTAAATCAAATGCAGCCCTACCCAAGATGAAGCATCCCGCAAGTTCTCGTGATTTAGACACAGCGCTAGAGCACTGAGAATTCACCTGTCCCCTATCACAGCCATGATATTAGCACTTGAATACTTTCTAAGAGGTACTGAATTCGGCGTTCTGAGTTACCAAGTGGGATACCAATGAAAACATGCCAGGCCATGCCACATGCGGGCCTGGCTCACAGGGTAATAACACATGCATCTGGGGACTCCGCACGTAGAAACCCAGGGTCCTCTCACTAAGCTAGTTGACCAAAGCTGCCTCCATCACTGATTTACTCTGAAACCTGTTGGGGTGCAAGTTTCTCCACTTTTCAGTCAGGTGCTGAAACTGCAAACAGCACTGCTGAAGCCAGGAGGACCTCTGGGAGCCAGGGGAGGGTAGTGGGAGGCTGCACCTCGGCTGAGCCCCACGCCGGCATACCCGGAACCTGGGCTTCTGCAGCGGCGCAGCAAGGCAGAGCCAGTGGCAGGGTTTATCTCTGGCTGTCAAGGACTATGCCCAATTTGGAGGAGTGGGGAGTGGTCATGAAAACTCACACGCAGGCCATCCACTGTATGGGGGCAGGGGAGGGGGGCTTGTTGCTGACCACAGCTTTTGGCTTTGCCATGAATATTATTTTTCTATAAGCTTGAAATTGGTCAAGGTCAAATGCAGGTAAACCAGTGTAAGCGTGTGACGCTTTGGGTTCTTGGTCCTGTCTTCCTCCTGGCTGGTCAGCTATGACCGCTTGGTGGTGGGGGTCTGGGACTGTGTGAGGGCTCCCAGGACCCACAGGCTAAGGGCATCTGTCAAGCAGCACACTTGTCTTTTGAGAGCAGACCCTTCCACCAGCCAAGAAAACACAATCAAATTAGTCACATGGCCCATTGCTCCTCTCACCATTTAAGAGTAGGGTTCACAAAAGCCCTTTATTTTCAACAGTGTGGAGGGAGTGAGGTGTAGAGGCTTGTTAATTAAGAGAAAGGGGGCAGGGGGTGTCACACCGTGGCCCCGGCCCCCAGAGCTCTGCTGCTGGGGGTCTTCTGGTTACAGGGATGGCACAGGTCCTGGGATTATCAGACGCCACTTGCAGGCCCACCTGGCTCACCCAGACCCTCTACACCTCCACAGAAGGGACGACAGCCGTCACTTACCTGCGTCACACAGCACGGGAGGCCTTGCCTTAGGTCCTGGGCACTGGGGTGCGTGCTCTGTAAATGTCAAGGTATTAGGTTTCATTATAATAATACAAACTTGAAAACAAGCACAGTTTTCGACCTGTAAATGCCTACTGAGGAATAACAGAAGGTCGGTGTGAACTGGATAATGTTGAAGCTGAGTTAGGAGAGGTAACGCTCTTCTCTATTTTGTATATGTTTGAAGTTTTCGTAACAAAACTTGATTTCTGTAAGTGGCAGTGTGCACTGAATAAGCAAAACCAGGTGAACAGCGGTATGGATCTCATTTATTTAAAGCAGTATGTCTCACCTTTCCCAAACTGAAGACTGCGAAAAATAAAAGCAGTGCCTTACCGAGCTGTCGTTGCCCAGCCCACCCACCTCCCTTTACAGAACAGTCCTGAAGCTGAATCCCATGAAGCTATTGTACACGACATTTACATTAGAAAAAGAGAGCTGGGTGTGGGGAAACCAGGTGTGCTGTTCCCTTTAAGTAAAGTTTGCTCCACAGTTGGGGCATCTTCGCTTCCTCAAGGCAAAACAGCAGATGAACCCAAAGGGGAACAAGACGATGGCCAAGAAGATGCCCAGGAAGGTGAAGGAGTCCTCCAGAACCCCGACCCTGCGGAGAGAGAGGGGGCACGCGGGTTAGGGCCCTCGCAGACCCAAGGCCTGCCAGCCCAGCGGACCCCTGTCCCCAAGGCGCCCTCCACCCACGTCCGCAAGCCTAGGCGCCTCCAGAGCTGGGGCGCCAGTCGTGGAGGGGACGGCCAGCTGCCACCGGTGGCTGCACAGAAAACGTGAGGAGGAGAGAAGAGCCGCTTGGGAGGCACCAGCACCTATTGATAAAGGCAAGAACATCCGGCTGCCATATAACCTGCCACATGTTTTCTCTTACAAAATGAGGAACAAGAGGCAAATGCTGGTTTCTATAAAAATTCTTACGTCTCTGAGAAGAACAAAACCAAGAAACCCAAATCACTTTAGGATATTTTCTTCCCAACGTTGAAAAGTTTTAGACTTATTTTCCCATTCCCTACAGGGAAATTCCGAAAATAGTGACAGAGTTTGGATTTTGTGTGATTTTTATTGGTTTCGGTGGGGGGAGCAGATTTTAGTGAAAGACTAAAATCAGCCATTTTCACACCATGTTCACACAATGTCACTTATCTTGAGAAATTTAATCTCAAAGCTTCCTCTTCGGAAAAAGTCATTAACCTTCAACGTGCACAGTACATAATCCCTGGGACCGCTAGGGGTCATCCCCCCACTGTGTGCCCACGAGGGCTCCACCCCAGGTCTCGGGTCCTTTTCAAAGGCCCCGAAAGGGGGAAGCAGGGGCCATGTGCTCAGCTCCTCGGGTCATGTCCATGATGCCCACCCCCCAGAAGCGTGTCTCTCGGGCCCCGCAGGCCCAGCCCCGCCCCAGCTGCAGCGCAGAACCAGTGCCCCGCCCTCGGGACCCCAGCCTGTCCCCCCCACGCACACACCAAGGTCCTTGTGCTTCCTGAAGCCACCTTATTGTCCTCAAACACGGTAAGGATCCTTTATGCCCACGACCCTCCTCTGGCCGCCTGTGTGGAGAGGAAGGTTCAGCCCAACCAACAAGTGTGGGGGGTGTGTGTGTGTGTGCGCGCGCGCGGGGCGGGCAAACAGGGCTGTGGGGGCCCAGCGAGGGGCAGCTCAGCCGGGACACCGACTCCAAGCCCTGCCCCAGAGAAGAGCACGCGGTGGACACTCCACTCCCGCAGCACCTCCCAGCGGGCCTAGCCACCGGAAGCCCTGGGAGTGCTGCATAGAGACCAAGGGTGGGGGGGTCTTGGGGACCTGCCTCACGCCCCGAGTTAGTTGAGGAAAGGCTCTGAGCAGCCCTGCAGCGGAGACACCTGCTGAGCCCAGGCTCACGGACGCCGCCCACAGGCCAGGCCCGCCCCAAGGGAAAGCGCATCAGCTGGCCAGCATCTGTCAGCAGGGCCGCCATTTCTGGCACAGACAGTACAACACAGGCTGTCGGGTCACCACGCTGTGCCCCATGCCCTCCCAGACCCCACCTGCCCCAGCTTCGCGGCCCTCTCAGACCAGGTGGCAGAAGAACGTGCTGAGAGAGCACCCGAGGCCACGCGGCCGAAGTAGGGAGCGGGGGCTTCCAGAAGGCCCTGAGCCACCACCTGTGGCTCCACACAAAGGAGGCCGTGACAGGCTGCCCCGGGCCCGGAACACGCCTGCTCTGTGCAGTCGCTGCTGACAGCTCCTACACCTACTGGTACTAATCAGGCCACCTGAGAATAACTGGAGGCGGCCAGGCGGCCTGGGACCACTCGGGGAGCCATGGCCCCATCTCCCTGCTTCCTCCAGGCACCGAACCAGGTTCCACCTACAGCTGAAATCCCCAGACTCACACCGGTTTGTACGTTTGGTCAGAATGTCCAAGGGAGGAGAAGCACAGGACAGAGTTGAACTAGGCCTCACAGCTGTGTCACCTGCACCAGCTGAGAACCTTCTGAGCCACCAGGGTGCCTCGTGTCCCCTCCAGGGGCCACTGAGGCCCGAGAAGAGTGACTACCAGATGCTCCGTACTATCTCACTTAAGGATCAAAGCTGTTCAGAGGCAGAGCTTAGAACCCAGGGTGTCCACTCAAAGGCTCCACGAGATCCCAGGAGGAGGCTAGGGCCAGGCGGGGTCCCGCCCTGCTGCGAGGGCACCCAGCGCCCCCTGGCTGGAGAAGCCCTCCGAGTGGCGGCCGTCTCCCCACAGTGGAGGGGCGGGGGCTTGCCCTGGGCTGCCTGGTGCCCACGCCCACGTGAACTGGCCCGTCTGAGACTTGTTCCTGTCCTCTGGGGTCAGGGGGTCAAACAGCAACAGCCCCCCATCTGCCTCTTCCCTAATTCTCCACCCAGACCCCAGACCCTGGTCGACACTGTCTAAAGCTAGAGGAAGCCCAGGAGGGCTGGTCACCCTCATCCGGGCCCTCCCCACCATGAGGCCAGTGGACTGGCCCTGCGTAAGCACAGCTTCCCAGCAGCAGTCAGACCAGCCGGGGGAGGCCTGGCACCCCAGGCAGGAGGAACACGCTCCCTCATTCCACAAACCTGCAGTGCTTTCTGTCCAGATCCATCACTCACTCAAGCCAGAGCAAAGCAGGCAGCTTGGGCCCTCCCCTTTCCAACACCCTCAGTCAGGAGTCCGGGTTTGACGGGACGAGACCCCACGCCCTCTCCCCCGTTCACCTCCAGCCCACCCCAAGAAGGCGGCAGAGCCAGGCCGTTTTCCTTCAGCAGCCAGGGAGGTGGGCAGAATCCGGGCCCTGCTAGCAGGTCTGCTCCACACTCACACCTTCCATGAAGAACCACGGCCCGACCCGCCAACGTGGCTTCCCAGCCCAAGGGACCTGCTACCCGCATCCCAGTCCACACCTCTTACCCACAATTCCAAATACCAAAAGCTCTGAACGCAGAACTTTTTTATAAGTTTGTAACAAACCCAGCTGGCAGCCACATGTGACCTGAACTGATGTGTGGCCACTTATAGTCTTAATGTGTCCCCTTAATGGGAATATTTGTGTCTTGCTGCAGAAATGTTAATATTTGACCATGGGTACTGCCCAAACCTCAAAAGCAGTGCTAGCATGATTTACTGTTTTTAAAAATCCAAAATCTTCTAAACTGAGAACACAATCTGGTCTCTAGGCCAGTCCTGACGTGGCAACAGCAGGCTGCAGAGCAAACCTGTCCCTCTGGGGCCACGTAGGAGGGAGGGGACCCCCTGCCCGTCCTGCCAGCCTCTCCTAAGTGGCGTGGCCTCTCTTTCTCTCCAAGCCCCTCAAAAGCCCTCACCGTTTCAGAGTGAGTTTCACCTCTTCATCCACTGGCTCAGAATCCAAACTGAGCAAGCGGCCGCGGCCTCGGCTGCAGTTAAAAGGCCCCTTCCCCATTCCTGAGCAAAGGGGGTGGGGAGGATGCAGAAACTGGAGAAACCTGGGAACTGATTCTGAAAACACTTCCTTAAGGGACTCTGACCTTACGGGGAGAGTGATCACTCGATTCCACTGACACCCATCTGCTCAGGGAGCTGGGCTGGGTGGGGCCCCAGGACGAGCGCGGCGGAGACCCTGCAACCCACACGTCCCATCCCATCCTCACCACCCCCCCGTTTCCTCACAGCGTCCTCCCTGTCCCATGGTGTCCCCCTTACACGAAGCTGGAGCCCGAAGCCTTGTTCAGGCAGCAAGTGGCCTGGCTGGGAACAATCCAGACCCCAGCCCAGGGCCTCCCTGCCCTCTGAGCCCCCCGCCCGAGTTAGTGCCACCACTGCTCCCAGCACAAGGCCGCCTCAGGTCAGGATCTGCCGCAGAACCACCCCAGACAAGCCGGGAGAGGGGAGCAGGGGGCTTCGTGCAGGTGGCCACGAGCCTGCAGACGGGCAGGGGTGGGGCATGATGCCCCACAGCACCTGGCCAGCCCCCTCCAGAGACCAGGTCATACCTCGCCCCTAGCTGTTCCAGGGTCCCACGGGGGCGGGGAGCCGCCGGCCACTCCAGGGGCGCTTCTGAGCAAGCCTGCAGCCGGGTAGCCCAGAGCCTCCCCAAGCAGAACAAATGCTGCGGGAGGGCCTGCAAGGTGGCAAGGCCCGCCTGGGGCTCCCGGGGGTCCCCGGACCCCAGGCTCAGTCCAGGCACAGCTGGACAGAGAGGCCCTGAGCACTCCCAGGCCCCCACGGTCGGCACGCCCTGCCCGCGGCAGCCCGGGAGCCGGGGCCGGCTCATCAGTGCTTGGGCCGGGGAGAGCCCGCTCTCAGGGGCGAGGCCGGAGCCCCGGCCTCATCACTGTCCTGACCTCTAGGCAGCACCTGACCTCCACAGCTGTTCCTTGAGTCCCTGTCTTGGCTTCCAAGACCCCAGCCGTTCCTGGATTCCCTCCTACCTCTTTGGTCACCCCCAAGACCGGACACCCAGCAGGGAGCCGGGTGCAGCCAGGCCCCGCGCCTCGACGTGCCTTCCAACCTCCGACCCGCGCTGCCCAGCGCCCTCTGCACAGGCCCTCCCACTGCAGCCCCGGGCCCCCAGACTCGAAGTGGCCTCATCCAGGGACAGCCCACGCCCCAGAGGAGGACAGCTTCAGAGAGGCCCGAGGCCTGGCCGAAGCCCCACCAGCCAAGGCAGTGCTCGGTCCACAGGGACCGCAGGTGGGCAGGGGTGGGGTGAGGCGCATGCTCACTGTCCGCAGGGGTAGAAAGAAATGCTCTCATAGCGCCTAAACAGGAAAGATGGGGTCAGGCTGCTTAAGGGAAAGCTCAGACGGTGGCAAAGTGACAAGTGGCACAGGCCTCTGACGCCAGGCCTCACTCAGAGGGAATCACAGACGTGTGACTTCGGCAAACTCCTGCCAAGCTCCCAGGGAGGGATGGAGCCTGGCGGGCTGGCTGGGAAGGAAGTGTGGTCACATGAGAAGCCGCCTGTCTCCCAACCCTATGACACTGGACAGGGGCCACACCGGCTGTCCCCAGGGACTAGGCACCCTCTCCCCAAACCACCGCGGAGCTTCCCTGGAAGCCCCCGGCCTTCCCCTGCTTCCTGCTGCCCACCTCCCAGGGCCCCTGGCCCACGCCGGCAGCAGAGGGCCCTGCAGGCAGGGGGCCGGGACACCCGTGTGTAAGAGCCCAAGTGCCGGGAGGGCCCTAACCGCCGGCATCTGTCCTCAAGCTGACAGAAGGGCCCATGGAGGACATGCCTTGGAGGGCGTCAGTGTGTGCTCCCAACCCGGGCCCCCAAACTTGTTCTCAGAGCACCTGCTCCCCATTGCTGCGCCCACCACCCAGAGGCCGGGAGGCCGGCGATCCCGACAGAAGGGAAGAAACTTGTTCCGGTGCAGGTGCCCTCCCTCAGCCTTAGAGCAGCCCTGAGCCCAAGCCCCTCCTCAGAAGAGCAGAGAGATGGTGACCCACGCTCTGCACGTTGGGGGCTGAGGGCAGAAGCCGGGGCCTCCACTGTGACTGCTCCCACCCCAGGGAAAGGGAGGGGTCAGGGGAAATGCTCCCCGTCCTGCAGCAGCCTGGAAGCTCACAACCCTGGGGGATCCGTGCCCCGTAAACCCCACTGCTGGTCTCCCCTCCTCCACGCTCAGGGCCTTGGGCCAGCAAGAGCCTTGGACCATCCCATCAGACACCCCATCTCCCAGATGGGGAAACGGGCCCGGCTGGCAGCTGGCAAGGCCAGGATCTGAGCCCAGCTCGTCTGGCAGGATGGGCCCTGCGGGGAGACGCTGAAGCCCCAGCCAGAGGGCTCTGCTCCAGGTGCGGCGCCGCCTCAGCTGCCAGCCTGAAACCCCTCCTTACACTTAGGATATTGCTCGGAACCCCTCCCGCCCGGAAACAGGGCCTTGGAATCGCCCAGCTAGGCTCCTTGGGGACAGAAGGGCCGTGCACACAGCAAGGCTCTGGGCACCCTGAACCAGCCTCAAAGCCAAGCACAGCGGGTTTCCCATCGCCCACCTCTCTGTGCAACTTTCCAAAAGGATTCCCAATGGCTCTCTCTGCAAAGGACCAGCCTCCCAGACCGTGCCCCCCATCTCCAAGCCCACCCACATGCCCCCAACCCCAAGAACTCTGCCGCCCACAGGTGCCCAGTGCAGGTTGCAGAGAGCTCCTCTCCGGAGGCAGCCAGCTGTCTCCCCTCCCCCTTCACATTCTCCAAAGGCCAGAGTATCACCAGATGTGTCCGAAAAGACACCTGCTTAGGGTTTGCATATCAAGGTCCACCTGGCCGGCACGCAACCCAGAGGGCTCTCCCCTGCCCACAGCCCCTTTAGTAAACTCACGGTTGGTTCCGGGAGTCCAGCCTCCTGCCCCCACTTCCGGACGTTCCCCCTCTTCCCAGGCCCTTGTCTCCCCACACAATTGACCCTTGTGACTCAAACTGTTAACTTCCCTTCGACTCCACTCTGGGAGTCCCTGATACACTTTTGAAATTAAGCCTAAGTGTAAGCCACGGCTTCTCAGTTCCATCTCATGAACTCCAACTTCCTCCGCCACCCACCTCCCCACCCAGGCTGAAAACCCAGTCCTTGCCAAGTCTGCCCAGACTTTCTAAATTGTCCATGCAGTCGAATTCACCAAGGGCAAGAACCAAATCTTATCTGAATTTGAATTCTCAAGACCCACACAGAACAAGCATCTAATAGCTCCTTCTCAAGCCCTACAAAAACAGAAAATTCTGGAGGCTCAAGGCTGAGAATCTGAAATATCGCTCCCACCCCAAAGAACCTCGGCGTTGCTGCCCTTATGCAGGTAAGGGCCCTGATGGCATAAAGCAGCCCTGACAGCGGCCGCTCCCCTGGCCCCCTGGCCTTCCAGCTCCTCCAACACGGGCCACCTGAATCAGGGCTCTCCTACCCACGCACTTCAAACTGACCCTCCCGGGAGAAGGGAACCTTGTGCCACCTTCAAGAACCAACCGCAGAGCAAACTTGCAGCTCCCAGAATCGGAGATAAGAGGCTGCCAGTCCAACTGCTACCATTTCTTCATCCCACCCACTCGGGACTCAATGGCTGCCAAAGCCCGTAACTCCCCCAGGAAAGAGAACCCAGCCCCCTCTGCCCCATGAAAGGTGCGTGGACCCAAGGACCACTGAACCCATTCTCTCCCATACACCAGTGAGCAGCCTGTCCCAAGACTGACCGTGTCTCCAAACGATCCTGGCTTTATGAGTTTCAGTAAGTGTGTTCTCAGAGATTTCTGGGGCCCCCAGGCCCATGACATACCTGCAGACAGGGCAGCCTCCAACGACAACGATGGAATTGGCAGGGTACCGGGTGACATTTCGGCTGTGGATGCTGTAGACCCTGGGGTGGTGCGTGGGTAACCCTGTGGGCAGGAAAGCACATCAGAAGGGGGCAGGCAGGAAAACGCGGCGAGTCAGAGGTCTACTTCTCTAGCCCTTCCCCACTCCCCACCAAAAACTCGCATGCTTTTCAAAATCAAGACAACAACAGCGTCCACTAAGTGCCTACTATGGGCTTTATCAGGTGCTAACTTGCAGACAGCATCTCGTTAATAAAGTTGATTTGCAGGGAGGTGGTGATGCTTCCCGGGAAGGGCGAGCCAGGCGCGCGCGACCGCACAGGTGGGCTGAGGGCCATCGGGCGACACCCAGACTCGGGGTCCCGACATCAGGTTCGCCGAGCGGAGACTGCCCACCACCGGGTCTCCCCTCGGCCGCGCCCCTGCCGCGTCCGGAGAAAAGTTGGTTTCGGGGTTAAAGGTCGCCACAGAACTCCGCCCAAAGTTTGCTCCCGGGGCCCCGGGCCCCGCCCGCTCGGCCAGCTCCAGTCCCGGGACGACCCCCACCCCGCTCCCCGGGCCCACCTGTGACGAGGTAGGGGTAGGGCGGCGGCGGGGCGGCGGCGGGGATGGCGCCGTAGCCGTGCGGGCCGCACGCGAAGTCGCCCTGGCCGGCCTCCAGGTTGTAGGCGGGCGGCCGCTCCTGCAGCAGGGGCTTGTGGTCCATGGCGGGCGGCGCCCACCGCGCCCGGCCCGGCTCCCGCTCGCGCTCTGACTCCGCTGCGACTCGGACTCGCGGGGACGCCCGGACGCCCGGCGGCGGGACCCGCTCCTCGCGGGCGGCGGCGGCGGCGGCGGCGGCGGCGGCG